>NW_022261983.1:7099841-7134841 GCF_002021735.2 Oncorhynchus kisutch
CACTGCGAGCATGCGCTGACCAACTGGCAAGTGTCTTCACTGATATGAGTCTGTAATACCAACATGTTTTAAGCAGACCACCATAGTGCCTGTGCCCAAGAACACTAAGGTAACCTGCCTAAATGACTACCGACCCGTAGCCCTCACGTCTATAGCCATGAAGTGCTTTGAAAGGCTGGTCATGTCTCACATCAACACCATTATCCCAGAAACCCTAGACCCACTCCAATTTGCATCCTGCCTCAACACATCCACAGATGATGCAATCTCTATTGCACTCCACACTGCCCTTTCCCACCTGGACAATAGGAACACCTATGTGAGAATGATATTCATTGACTGCAGCTCAGCGTTCAAGACCATAGTGCCCTCAATGGTCATCAATAAGCTAAGGACCCTGGGACTAAACACCTCCCTCTGCAACTGGATCCTGGACTTCCTGACGGGCCGCCCCCAGGTTGTAAGGGTAGGTAACAACACAACCGCCACGCTGATCCTCAACACAAGGGCCTCTCAGGGGTGCATGCTGAGTCCCCTCCTGCACTCCCTGTTCACTCATGACTGCACGGCCAGGCATGACTCCAACACCATCATTAAGTTAGCTGATGACACAACAGTGGTAGGCCTGATCTCCGACAACAACGAGACAGCCTATAGAGAGGAGGTCAGAGACCTGGCCATGTGGTGCCAGGACAACAGCCTCTCCGTTAACGTGAACAAGACAAAGGACGATGATGGTGTACAAAAAGGAAAAAGAGGACCGAGCATGCCTCCATTCTCATCGACGGGGCTGTAGTGGAGCAGGTTGAGCGCTTCAAGTTCCTTGGTGTCCTCATCACCAACAAACTAACATGGTCCAAGCACACCAAGACAGTCTTGAAGAGGGTGCAAAAACCTCTTCCCTCTCAGGAGACTGAAAATATTTGGCATGGGTCCTCAGATCCTCAAAAGGTTCTACAACTGCACCATCGAGAGCATTCTGACTGGTTGCATCACTGCTTGGTACGGCAACTGCTCGGCCTCCGACCGCAAGGCACTACAGAGGGTAATGAGTACGGCCCAGTACATCACTGGTGCCAAGCCTCCTGCCATCCAGGAACTCTACACCAGGCGGTGTCAGAGGAAGGACCTAAAAATTGTCAAAGACTCCAGCCACCCTAGTCATAGACTGTTCTCTCTGCTACCACACGGCAAGCGGTACCGGAGCACCAAGTCTAGGTCCAAGAGGCTTCTAAACATTGTCTACCGCCAAGCCAGAAGACTCCTGAACATCTAATCAAATGGCTTCACAGACTATTTGCTTTCAGACTATTTGTCCTCTTTTACACCGCTGCTACTCTCTGTTGTTATCATCTATAACTCTACCTACATGTACATACTACCTCAACTAACCGGTTCCCTGCACATTGACTCTGTACCGGTGCCCCCTGTATATGGTCTCTCTGTTGTTATCATCTATAACTCCACCTACATGTACATACTACCTCAACTAACCGGTTCCCCCGCACATTGACTCTGTACCGGTGCCCCCCCACATTGACTCTGTACCGGTACCCCCAGGTATATGGTCTCTCTGCTGTTATCATCTATAACTCTACCTACATGTACATACTACCTCAACTAACCGGTGCCCCCCCACATTGACTCTGTACCGGTGCCCCCTTGTATATGGTCTCGCTGTTGTTATCATCTATAACTCTACCTACATGTACATACTACCTCAACTAACCGGTGCCCACACACATTGACTCTGTACCGGTGCCCCCTGTATATGGTCTCTCTGTTGTTATCATCTATAACTCTACCTACATGTACATACTACCTCAACTAACCGGTTCCCCCACACATTGACTCTGTACCGGTGCCCCCCCACATTGACTCTGTACCGGTACCCCCTGTATATGGTCTCTCTGTTGTTATCATCTATAACTCTACCTACATGTACATACTACCTCAACTAACCGGTTCCCCCGCACATTGACTCTGTACCGGTGCCCCCCCATATTGACTCTGTACCGGTGCCCCCCCACATTGACTCTGTACCGGTGCCCCCCCACATTGACTCTGTACCGGTGCCCCCCCACATTGACTCTGTACCGGTGCCCCCCCACATTGACTCTGTACCGGTGCCCCCCCACATTGACTCTGTACCGGTGCCCCCCCACATTGACTCTGTACCGGTGCCCCCGCACATTGACTCTGTACCGGTGCCCCCCCACATTGACTCTGTACCGGTGCCCCCCCACATTGACTCTGTACCGGTGCCCCTGCACATTGACTCTGTACCGGTGCCCCCCCACATTGACTCTGTACCGGTGCCCCCCCACATTGACTCTGTACCGGTCGGTACCCCCTGTATATGGTCTCGCTATTGTTATTTTACTGCTGTACTTTAATTACTTGTTACTTTTATTTCTTATTCTTACTCATATTTTTTTTTAAACTGCATTGTTGGTTAGGGGCTCATAAGTAAGCATTTCACTGTAAGGTCTATATACCTGTTGTATTCGGTGCATGTGACTAATACAATTGGATGTTTTGATTTGATTTGAGTGTGTAGGCCGTCATCAGGAGAGATCATTCAGCAGGGCCATGCAGAGTACCAGCCACCTCTGAGTCTGGCCACAGAGAGAAAACACAGAAACATAGATGGACACACTGACACCACCCTATAGATATCTACTGCCTCAATAACGTACTGCTGACATTGCCTCTCACACTTCAACTCACCTCCTACGTGAAAGCATATCATCACCTACCAACCCCAACATTATTCAAATAAGGGACTTTAAAGTTTCATGCAAATGAGCCAGACAGAGAAAAGGTCTGGAGTGTGTGTCACTCAGTTGGAGAGTGACAGGAGCCGAGAAGTGTGCCACATTTGCTTCACTATAGCCAAATTTTCCCCTGCCACTGTCTCGGGGCGCGGACCACGCCTGTCTGCGGCATGCCATGTCAAATACATGTCAAATACATACATGGCCCTGTCAACCCCAGTCATGTCCCTGCTATCCCCCAGACACTAAACCCTCAACCTTTTAACCACCACAAGGCCTCCAAAGTCTTGAGTATTACCCCCTAGTTACCAGACTTTCTACCCCCAGTTTAGGGTCCCATTTCCCCTAGTCTCTAGCGGCCAGTCCCTGTAGCCTGGCTGGACCCAGACTCCCAGTCACCAGCAGCAGAGGAAAGGACACGTCACTGGGAGATTAACAACAGCAGCACACTTTACTACCGCCATAAATCATGACTGTATGTGCCTGAGTAGCAGAACCTTGGTGGCTGTAAACGTAAAGACGAAGAGGGGTGGCAAGCGTTCGTTGGATTTGATTAAATTACATTTTCCGTACGTGCATACAGTCACACACAGATGTGCATATAAATCCATGCATGCACGTGCACACACACACGCACCAACACATAGCTTGATTTTTGTGAAATTTGGGGAGAAAAAATGTTGACCATTAAAAATCTTATTTTTCCAAACCCCTAACCCTAAATCTAACTCTAACCCTAACCCTTAACCTAACTTTAACCCTAACCCTAACCTTAACCCCAAACCCCTAACCCTAAATCTAACTCTAACTCTAACCCTAACCCTTAACCTAACTTTAACCCTAACCCTAACCTTAACCCCAAACCCCTAACCCTAAATCTAACTCTAACTCTAACCCTAACCCTTAACCTAACTTTAACCCTAACTCTAATCGTAACCTCAAAAACCCTAACCTTAACCCCAAAACCCTAAACCTA
This sequence comes from Oncorhynchus kisutch, assembly GCF_002021735.2. NCBI lineage: Eukaryota > Metazoa > Chordata > Actinopteri > Salmoniformes > Salmonidae > Oncorhynchus > Oncorhynchus kisutch. The sequence goes on from NW_022261983.1 coordinate 7,103,595, forward strand.
ACCATTAAGCTTAAAATAGCATTTTAATAAATTATGGACATGAAAAAAGTTTCACATTTGGGTGATTTGTTAGGACATTGTGGTAGGAAAACAAGTACACACACACACACACACACACACACACACACACACACACACACACACACACACACACACACACACACACACACACACACACACACACACACACTCCTTTCTCCAGACACAAAAAAGAGTGAGGCACGCCATAGGCATGAGGAGAGTTTAGAGAGCCATATCAATGTTATATTACCAATGATGAAGGAACCCCGAAACAAACAGGGGAGCATGAAAGTAAGAAAGCAGTAAACCACAACATAACCAACAGTGGCATATACTGCATAACCAGAGGAGGAAGAAGAGGGGGAAACTCTCGTTCTTTCTCCTTCTCCATACAGCGCCTTATTAACTCAGCATCTTGTTAAGCAGCAGGTCTTGCAGTGAGGTAGATTTACAGTCAATATTAAAGCTGTCCTGACTTCTCTCATGGGCTGTCATTAGGTATACACACAGACACCCACCCACCCCACACACCCACACAAACCCACCCAAACCCACTTAACAACTCACCCACCAAAACCTACCCAAACCCACTTAACAAATCACCCATCCAAACCCACGCAACAACCAACCCATCCATCCACCCACCCACCCATCCACCCACCCACCCAAACCCATGCAAGAGACAGAGAGAGAGAGATGGAGGAAGGAAGGAAGAGAGAGAGAGAGAGAGAGAGAGAGAGAGAGAGAGAGAGAGAGAGAGAGAGAGAGAGAGAGAGAGAAAGAAAGAAAGAAAGAAAGAAAGAGATGCAGCGAGACGGAGACAGAGTATGTAAACGAATGAATTGTTCAATAAAATCCCATTTAGCATGGTAAGTACAAGACGTAAAAACAGCATGAGAGAATCTTGTCTGGTTTACAACTTGACTGTGATCTGCCACCTGTGGTACATATATATATAATAACTGTACGGTCCATAACAGAGCTGAGTTGGGTGTAAAGGAGGGGTCACCATGTGATTGTCTCTGGGCTGTAAAGTAGTGCTGGCGGAGAGGAGGGAGAGAACAGGGCTCTGCTGTTAGTACTGTGGCTCTGTTATGGTGTTTGTTTTCAACACTGACATGTCTCCAAGCTGACACACACACAGGCAGGAATGCAGACACACACATGCAGACTCACGCATGCAGACACACACACGCAGACACACACACGGAGACATGCAGACACACACATGGAGACATGCAGACACACACACGCACACACACACGCACACGCAGGGTGTGTGTCTGTAATTTCATCCCACTGTTGATTGTTCTGAGGTCTGAACAGAGGGACAGACTGGATGAGGGCCGGGTAAAGGTCAAACTATCAACTATAATGAGGTTGGTAGAGGTCAGACTATCAACTATAATGAGGTTGGTAAAGGTCAGACTATCAACTATAATGAGGTTGGTAAAAGTCAGACTACCAACTACACTGAGGTTGGTAAAGGTCAGACTACCAACTACACTGAGGTTGGTAAAGGTCAGACTATCAACTACATTGAGGTTGGTAAAAGACAGACTACCAACTACACTGAGGTTGGTAAAGGTCAGACAATCAACTATAATGAGGTTGGTAAAGGTCAGACTACAATCTACACTGAGGTTGGTAAAGGTCAGACTATCAACTATAATGAGGTTGGTAAAGGTCAGACTACAATCTACACTGAGGTTGGTAAAGGTCAGACTATCAACTATAATGAGGTTGGTAAAGGTCAGACTATCAACTATAATGAGGTTGGTAAAAGTCAGACTATCAACTACATTGAGCTTGGTAAAGGTCAGACTATCAACTATAATGAGGTTGGTAAAAGTCAGACTATCAACTACATTGAGCTTGGTAAAGGTCAGACTATCAACTATAATGAGGTTGGTAAAGATCAGACTACCAACTACACTGGGGTTGGTAAAGGTCAGACTATCAACTATAATGAGGTTGGTAAAGGTCAGACTATCAACTATACTAAGGTAAAGGCCAGACTATCAACTACACTGAGGTTGGTAAAGATCAGACTACCAACTACACTGGGGTTGGTAAAGGTCAGACTATCAACTATAATGAGGTTGGTAAAGGTCAGACTATCAACTATACTAAGGTAAAGGCCAGACGATCAACTACACTGAGGTTGGTAAAGGTCAGACTATCAACTACACTGAGGTTGGTAAAGGTCAGACTATCAACTATACTAAGGTAAAGGCCAGACTATCAACTACACTGAGGTTGGTAAAGGTCAGACTATCAACTATACTAAGGTAAAGGCCAGACTATCAACTACACTGAGGTTGATAAAGGTCAGACTATCAACTATACTAAGGTAAAGGCCAGACTATCAACTACACTGAGGTTGGTAAAGGTCAGACTATCAACTATACTAAGGTAAAGGCCAGACTATCAACTACACTGAGGTTGGTAAAGGTCAGACTATCAATTATAATGAGGTTGGTAAAGATCAGACTATCAACTATACTAAGGTAAAGGCCAGACTATCAACTATAATGAGGTTGGTAAAGGTCAGACTATCAACTATACTGAGGTTGGTAAAGGTCAGACTATCAACTATACTAAGGTAAAGGCCAGACTATCAACTATACTGAGGTTGGTAAAGGTCAGACTATCAACTATACTGAGGTTGGTAAAGGTCAGACTATCAACTATACTAAGGTAAAGGCCAGACTATCAACTACACTGAGGTTGGTAAAGGCCAGACTATCAACTACACTGAGGTTGGTAATGGTCAGACTATCAACTATACTAAGGTAAAGGCCAGACTACCAACTACACTGAGGTTGGTAATGGTCAGACTATCAACTATACTAAGGTAAAGGCCAGACTATCAACTACACTGAGGTTGGTAAAAGTCAGACTATTGACCTCATGATCCACTCCTGAACTGCTCAGCAACAGTCATTCCTAGTCGACCACCAAACATGTACGTAAAGGAACAACAATAAAGCCTTTTTTTATTCCTCTCATGCTATTGGCAGTAGGTGCACTTGATTCAGCAGCCCTAAGCACCGGGTAGGTGAAGTGTTCCCATTTTTAACCATTTCATGTGTCTGAAGGTACAAACTCTGCCTTCCCAGCAGCTGGGTGATCAAATAAAGTGCATCTATAGGCCTTCCTACTGGCCAATCGGAAAGCTCAGATGTCTGGAGAATCCTTGAGTGCACAGCAAATTTAATACTGTGAGATTTCCAAACTTTGGAAACCATGATTCGAGAGATACTGTCAACGAATACAGAAAAGAGTTGAAGGTTTTTTTCAGCACTGTCAACACTTTATTCAACACTTTTACGTGTCATAAAACTACTTCCACTCACTCGTCCACCAGCATTACAGCTGCAATGAATGAGTAGTGAAGTGTATTGAAAGGCTTGAGTTGTTATTATTAGCAGCTTGTGTCTTTTTAAAAGGGCTACTTCTGGATTTGGCATTTAAGTCTTTATGTACTTCCCCAGAGTCAGAGAAACTCACGGATACCATTTGTATGTCGCTGCATCCAGCATGCAATAAGTGAGAGGTAGTTTCGCGAGCCAATGTTAGCTAGCGTTAGCGCAATGACTTGAAGTCTATGGTATCTAATAGCATGCTAGCAGCTACCATAGTCATTGCGTTAACACTAGTTAGCAATTGCGCTAATGCTAGTTAGCAACATCCTTCAAAAACTGCACACAGAGACATAACAATGGTATCCATGAGTTCATCTGAATCTGTGGAAGTAGATAAAGGGCTCCATTGCCAAAATCCTCAAGTATCCCTTTAATACCGAGGAATAGTTCACTTTCTCTGGTCATAAGAGTAAAAGCATAAATGTGTGCATGAGGCAGAAATAATGCGGTGCGACTCGAGTTTTGCCGTCAGCTGGATGCTGGAAGACTGTGTCCGCTCTTTGGTCAGTCTCAGCAGAGGAAGGGAGAGTGTAGGGACGGTGAGAGTCAGACCCTCTGCTGCTCTCTCCCTCCCTCCACTGAGACTGACCATCAGATACAGGCACCATCAGCCCAGTAAAACAATACAAAAGTCATTTAAATGTTTGCTCACTCAGTTGTGCCTCACATGTAATACAACAATCTATGACTAGTGTGACCATATACTGTAGGTCCTAGCTCAGGTTTTAAATCTCATTTGGAAATGGTCTGAGAAGAACAAGAATGCGTTGGCAGGTCAATTCAAGCAAAGCCAATATGTGGTGATAATGTAGCCTACTGCACAATCCTCATTACTACAGTACTGTTTTGAATAGGTCATTTCACACAGGCTGAAGTGTTTTTAAGTAATGTTTATTTTTATTTTTATCTGAGCGGTAGATTTCGGCTTGTAATTTGACTCAGAAATGATGATGATAATGCTATATTTTAATTTCCTTTCATGTGTACTATGGCAGTTTAAAGCTAATTTGCAGTAACACAAACAATAAACACATTTAGATTATTAAGACGTTACCATAAAATCTAAATGTTTAAATATTGAGGCAAATACAGGCTACAATAGCAGCTAGATCAGCTAGATCAAGTCTGTCTGAGTACTTCTTAAAGCTTCCAGATGGGCAGCCGTGGTCATGAGAGGATCTGGAAGCTCATAGCTAGATGGTCAGCAGAGCTGGTGGTCGGAGGTGGTGGTGGTGGTCAGGTCAGCATGTCCAAGGGCAGGCAGGCAGCGTCATGTCATCCAAGCCTCTCTGCCGTCTTCTCTGTATTCAGACTCTGTGGTGAAGTTTGCTCCCCAAAGAGTTCAGCTCACTCAGTCCTTACTTCAGAAGTATCCTCCTGAGCAATGAAACCCCTGGCCCACTGCCAACTCTACATACAGAGCTTCCTCTTGGGTTACTGTTGGTGGGAAAACAACCCAAAGTCAGTAGGTATAGTTTAAATGAAAACACACACCTACTAGCTAGCATTAGCTAGCTTGTTGACAATGCTGATTTTCATCAATTGATGGGCAGGAGTCCAATTCAAGACTTGTTCCTCGCTCATTTAGCTATTGAAAAACAAAAGTGAGTACAAATATTTACATAAAAACAATTAAATATGATAAAATACGTCCAGAACTTACTTGAGCTCTCTGCCTAGGCTGCCACTTGGCACCATGACAACTATAGAACTGGGAATGGCTGGGAAGAAAGCTCATTCCTGTGAGAGAATGAGAAGATCAGACGTTGTGGTCCAGTGAAAAGAGTCTTTATGTCCTTGTACTACACCAGTCCTTCATGTTTCTGCTTTGTCCCCTTATTTCCCTGTATGCACCTCTTTAACAAGGAGCAGGAAGTGACCTCTGTGACCCCTCTCTCCCACGCCATGTGACCTGTAGTGGTGTATTGCTCCCACACAAGCGTGTCGTATGCACTCACACATGAACACACACACGGTTTACTTGCTATAGGTAATACACATAACCAGCAGAGCTGGAGTCCATATGAAGGTTTAGCTTCACTTCATATTAAAGGACCTACAAACATTATGAATAAAGGGGACCATATAAGCGTGAGACTGAACACAAAACTGTAAAAAAAGATGAATGAACTCGCAGGACACACAACTGACTAATTCAACACACACAAACACCTGTTGCTTTTTCCACTCCTGTGTTTGGCATGTGATATGAGGACTAGTGAGTCTAGCAGCAGTTTGAAATAGTGAAGTAGCTGTTAGGAAAACCCCTACTAGCTCCATCCAGATGAAACTGGAACCACACCCTTCCTCCTTTCCCCACCCCAGGATAACTGGTGATAGACAGGTCTGGAATGTAGCCCTCCAAAACAGACTGTCACCTATCAAAAACCAATGAAACCTGAACAGAAACATGTTGGTTTAATATAAAATGTTAAAGTTAAAGCAACACTCAATCCCTGGTGGCTCCCCCTGATATGATGGGCACACAGCTGACACACTGATGATTTAACAGCTGACACACAGATGATTTAACAGCTGACACACAGATGATTTAACAGCTGACACACAGATGATTTAACAGCTGACACACTGATGATCTAACAGCTGACACACAGATGATTTAACAGCTGACACACAGATGATTTAACAGCTGACACACAGATGATTTAACAGCTGACACACTGATGATCTAACAACTGACACACAGATGATTTAACAACTGACACACAGATGATCTAACAGCTGACACACAGATGATTTAACAGCTGACACACAGATGATTTAACAGCTGACACAGATGATTTAACAGCTGACACACAGATGATTTAACAACTGACACACAGATGATCTAACAGCTGACACACAGATGATCTAACAGCTGACACACAGATGATTTAACAGCTGACACACAGATGATCTAACAGCTGACACACAGATGATTTAACAACTGACACACAGATGATCTAACAGCTGACACACAGATGATTTAACAACTGACACACAGATGATCTAACAGCTGACACACAGATGATCTAACAGCTGACACACAGATGATCTAACAGCTGACACACAGATGATCTAACAGCTGACACACAGATGATCTAACAGCTGACACACAGATGATTTAATAGCTGACACACAGATGATTTAACAGCTGACACACAGATGATTTAATAGCCTACATTGTTGCTCTACACTTGGTGCCACTTGAATGAACAGGCTACAAAATGATTGATTCACTTTTAATTAAACTCAATTTTGTGAGTGAGGACTCGCTACAATCTACACTCTCTCTCTAAAGCAACACTCGTCCTCTAGCTACACCAAGGATGAATAGGGTTTATCAGCTTGGGTATGTGAAGGCGAAAGCGTGTAGTCTGGACCTGTAACAGGCAAGCTTCTCTACAGTAATTTACCAATATTTCCAATGCCTTATTACAGTCCTCTGTCAGACAGAGGACATTGAATGTACTGTGTTACAAGCCAACCGGTCAAGATGTTCGTCCTTTATGACGTACTGGGGGTCGCTCCTAAAGCAAATCACAGCTATCATCTGTCCTCATTAACCAATAAGAAATCCTTGTAATTACTCCCAGAACCCCACCCTTCATAATCCTATGTTCGTCATTCACTGTCCGACCCCCTGCCAGAGCTTTATTGACCAATAAACAGTTGCAAATTGACAAATCACAGAAACTGACAGAAAAGGGCACATTCCTCTACTGTTGGCTATATGTACTCACCAGCTGGCTTCAAATTACTTCACTTACAATTAGAGTGATGGGGAAAGGAGGGGTAGATGGGAGTGGAAGAAAGAGAGAGAAAGAGAGTGAGGGAGGGAGGGAGAGCGAGAGAGCAAGAAACAGAGAGAGAGAAAGAGAGAGAAAGAGAGTGAGGCAGGGAGAGCGAGAGAGCAAGAAACAGAGAGAGAGAAAGAGAGAGGGGGGGCAGAGAGAGAGAGAGAGACAGAGAGAGACAGACAGAGAGAGAGCAAGAAACAGAGAGAGAGAAAGAGAGAGGGGGGGCAGAGAGAGAGAGAGAGACAGAGAGAGACAGAGAGAGGGGGGGCAGAGAGAGAGAGAGAGAGAGAGAGTGAAGACTGCATTCCTGACGTTGATGACATCTCGAACACCTGATTGAATTTGGGTCCTTGGAAGAACATCTGAGGCTTTGGGACTCACTGCATGTGTGTACAGTGTTAATCTCTGGAAAATATTGTAGCGTTGTTTTCCATCACGCTGGTCATGCTGATATTGATGGGTGTACATGGAGTTTATGAAGTGACGATGCATGAAGATCTGAAGAAAACAGAATGTACTTGTAATGGCTGTCGTCGGAAGGATGAGACCAAGGCGCAGCGTTCCTTGAGTTCCACATAATATTTACTGTTGAAGTGAAACTTTTAGACAAAGCAAAACAATAAAGAAAACAACAGCTTCGTAGTGCAACGAACAGCTTCGTAGTGCAACGAACAGCTTCGCAGTGCAACGAACAGCTTCGTAGTGCAACGAACAGCGTCGTAGTGCAACGAACAGCTTCGTAGTGCAACGAACAGCTTCGTAGTGCAACGAACAGCTTCGTAGTGCAACGAACAGCGTCGTAGTGCAACGAACAGCTTCGTAGTGCAACGAACAGCTTCGTAGTGCAACGAACAGCGTCGTAGTGCAACGAACAGCTTCGTAGTGCAACGAACAGCATCGTAGTGCAACGAACAGCTTCGTAGTGCAACGAACAGCTTCGTAGTGCAACGAACAGCTTCGTAGTGCAACGAACAGCTTCGTAGTGCAACGAACAGCTTCGTAGTGCAACGAACAGCTTCGTAGTGCAACGAACAGCTTCGTAGTGCAACGAACAGCTTCATAGTGCAACGAACAGCTTCGTAGTGCAAACTACCTGGTCACAAACAAAGAACAAGATCCCACACAGAAGGAGGGGGAAAAAAAGCTACCTAAGTATGATTCCCAATCAGAGACAACGATAGACAGCTGTTCCATGATTGAGAACCCTACCTGGCCAAACACAAAGAAATAGAAAACATAGAAACATTAACATAGAATGCCCACCCAAATCCCACCCTGACCAAACCAGAAATAGAGACATTAAAAGCTCTCTACTGTCAGGGCGTGACAGTACTGTATGTGCATGTGGCTACAGCTATTTCTGCTGCTTCCTCACCTCCTTTCATTTAATGTGAAGTATTTATTCAATTGTACATACATTTAGAACATCTGACATGGACAGAACACTAATTGAATTGATTTCAATTGCACATGTCATCAATGTTGAAGACATGTGATTCACATTCAAATGATTTTCAGAGAAAATCAACCCATATGACTTTTTCACTTTATTTGGTAAACCCAAATGTGGATTTATCAAAGGTGGATTCTCTGAGCCACCAGGAATATGTTGGGCTTTAATCAGGTTAGTGCCAGGTGCACCAACGTGTTTTGGAGCATGACAACCCTATTAGATGTGGGATGGCGTGTCTGTTACTCATAAAGAAGAGGAGAAGGACGTTGGGTTGGTGACTAACAAGATTATGAGTTCTCCTTCGATGATCTCTCAGGCCAGGGTTCAATAACATACTGAACATGAATACAACTATTAGCTGCCTTGTTTTAGTGTCTGTCTGTCTGTCAGTGTGTGTGTGTGTGTGTGTGTGTGTGTGTGTGTGTGTGTGTGTGTGTGTGTGTGTGTGTGTGTGTGTGTGTGTGTGTGCATCCATGAAAGCATGCGTTAGTGTGCACCGTTCTCTTGTCGTCTGCGTTTTGAGAAGCAGAGGGGCTCATAGCTCACAGTATGTTCCAGTGGGAGTTGGATTAATTATTCCTAAGTAAAAACAATTCACCAGAGAGGTATCTCAGAGCAGAGGAGCCAACCGCTCTTAACGCTGCAAGGCAAAGTCCCCCGAGCCAGACGACAAGCCATCGTGGTCTCGCTATGGCGGAAAGGCCTCCCATTTCCCGTAAAGCCAAGGGGCGCTTCTCTGTTCTGTTATCCCCCTCCACCCCTCTTCACATTCCACCGCCCCTCCAAACTGCTAGATGTCCCGCGCCATCTAATTCACTGGCAAATTACAAAGATGATTTATGAGAATCTGGGATCAAAAAAGCAGACAATCTGGAAGACTGAAGCACACCACAAGTTTTATCCAGACCATATGTATATGGATACACAGGGAGGAGAAGAGAGAGGGAGGAGAGGAGAGAGGGAGGAGAGGAGAGAGGGAGGAGAGGGAGGAGAAGAGAGAGGGAGGAGAAGAGAGAGGGAGGAGAGGAGAGAGGGAGGAGAGGAGAGAGGGAGGAGAGGGAGGAGAAGAGAGAGGGAGGAGAAGAGAGAGGGAGGAGAGGAGAGAGGGAGGAGAGGAGAGAGGGAGGAGAGGGAGGAGAAGAGAGAGGGATGAGAAGAGAGAGGGAGGAGAGGAGAGAGGGAGGAGAGGGAGGAGAAGAGAGAGAGAGGAGAAGAGAGACGGAGGAGAGGAGAGAGGGAGGAGAGGAGAGAGGGAGGAGAGGAGAGAGGGAGGAGAGGAGAGAGGGAGGAGAGGGAGGAGAAGAGAGAGGGAGGAGAAGAGAGAGGGAGGAGAAGAGAGAGGGAGGAGAGGAGAGAGGGAGGAGAGGGAGGAGAAGAGAGAGGGAGGAGAAGAGAGAGGGAGGAGAGGAGAGAGGGAGGAGAGGGAGGAGAAGAGAGAGAGAGGAGAAGAGAGACGGAGGAGAGGGAGGAGAGGGTTACGGCAGAGACAAAAAAAGAACATACACTGTTCCCCCTGTCTGTGGCTGGGACTAGATACAGGATGGGAACAAAGTTCCCCAAAACGTTCCCCGTGCATCTGACCACTTATCCTGTCACTGTGGAAAAGAAACCAGGAACAGCTACTTTGTCTGCTCATGGAATCACAAACCACAGTGATATGGCTCTAGAACTAAATACTTTGCCTGCGTATCCCCTTTATCAAGACACTTGAAACACACTTGAAAGGAATTATTGTGTCAACAGGTAAAACCATTATGCAGTGTGTGTGTGTGTGTGTGTGTGTGTGTGTGTGTGTGTGTGTGTGTGTGTGTGTGTGTGTGTGTGTGTGTGTGTGTGTGTGTGTGTGTGTGTGTGTGTGTGTGTGTGTGTGTGTGTGTGTGTGTGTGTGTGTGTCTTCTTTGTGTAATATGTTGTCTTTAACTTATGGTGGAGCAAAGATTTCCAGAACCGCCCAATAGCTGCAGAACAGAACAATAACAAAAATTGAAAGAGATTTAAAATGATAATTTCAGCATTGACATGTCTACCATCTTGTCACTCTGGCTATCATAAGGCCTCTCTATTCCTGAATCCCAACCTATCTCCAGTAAGGATCAACGTATAAGAACGAAAAAAAACCTATGCTAAAATAAAATACCATTTAAGGTTCCATCAGTCTTTATTTCTGTCACCATTCTGTAGGCCACATCACACACACACACACACACACACGCACACACACACGCGCACACACACACACACACACACACACACACACACACACACACACACACACACACACACACACACACACACACACACACACACACACACACACACACACACACACACACACCATCTCTCCAAGCCCACTAATAGATCTGAATAAAACCTGAAATTGGACGAGTAAACCCCTCATTACCATGTTTTAATAGAACTAATCTAGGGAAGCGAAGGGTCATGGGTCAATGGGAGGAGCTAATGCACAGCAGCTGTTAGGGACTGGGGCCAGCTCTGATTGGAACCAGCCAATCCCCCCCCCCCTCGATGGTGACCTGACTAAATAGTGGTCAACCTGGAAAATAGATTTGTCCCACGGCCCAAGAGTGAAAATATCCACCATTAACTCAACAGTAGGGGAGGACAGGGGAATGAAACATCCGTCATAGAGGATTTACCTTCATGTATGTGAGAACCTGGCTGGGTCACATCTAACTGCTGGGCTAACAGTAGGGCACGGCAGGCTAAGCTAGAGAAGTTGTCAATGGCAATAGCACACCTTATCTCTCTGTTCATTCACCAAGTTTTCTGTATGCATTTTTTGTAAATTAAGTATTTCAAAAACTTTCAACAGGCGAAGTAATATGTGAAAAGAAAACTCTATCCAATAGATATATATGTCAATCCCTGTTGAAATCATCAACATGCTATTTCACCATATAGCAATGATGTCACCAAATTGATTCTAATAATAATGGGGTGACATGTTGGATGTTTTTCTAATAAATAACCTGTCACTTTTTTCACTTCAATATTTTTCAGATTTTTATTTATTTAAAAAATCCTTTCAAAAGGTTTGAAAATTAACTCAATTTTTTAAAACAAATAAAACAAGAATAAAATAGAAATAATGATTTCAGAGATGCATGTCAATATAGCCACTCAAACTGCTGTCTCTGCAAATCATCTACATTCAACTTGACCATATCACATTGATACCATAAAGGAGGGGGTGACATGTTGAATGTCCTTTGTTTCTATGGTACAACAGTCCAACACTTTCAACAACACAACTCACATATCTCTGTAGAGAGTGGTTGCTTTTTTAGATTTTGAGGATGCCCTAATGCCCCTCATGGGCATTAGGCAGTGGGCCAGCATGCCTCACCTCAAACTGAACACAAACATCACCCTGTCTTATATCAACTTCCATCAATGAGCCTGGACCACACAGACCACCAACAAGACCACTGGACCCTGGACCACACAGACCACCAACAAGACCACTGGACCCTGGACCACACAGACCACCAACAAGACCACTGGACCCTGGACCACACAGACCACCAACAAGACCACTGGACCCTGGACCACACAGACCACCAACAAGACCACTGGACCCTGGACCACACAGACCACCAACAAGACCACTGGACCCTGGACCACACAGACCACCAACAAGACCACTGGACCCTGGACCACACAGACCACCAACAAGACCACTGGACACAGCAGTTTGAACAAGGGCACTGGACAGGCTTGTGTTATGTTCAGCTTGGAACCCACCGCTACCCGAGTAGCTACAAACAACACTAACCAACTCAATGAGTTTATGGTTAGTATCCACTGTGAGATTAGAAGGTCGGTTGGTTGATCCCTGGTCGAGTCATACCAAGGACTCAATAAGTGTGACCCAATGCCTCTCAGCTTGGCACATATTAAGGAGATGGATTGGGGGTAAGGCCGTTTGACACACTAGCATTCTGTCCAGGTCACAGAAACAGGAGAAGGGCTCCTGCCCTATTGGCCAGTCTTGCTCAGACAAGGCCACCAGAAACAGTATTCACCAGAATTACAGAGATGCTAGTGATTTGCACCAGACAACCGGTGATTCTATGGCCAGAACACTTCCCACCCAAGTAGCTGAGTTCAGGAGTAGGGAGAGAGAGGGAGTGAGGGAGAGAGAGGGAGTGAGGGAGAGAGAGGGAGTGAGGGAGATGGTGTGGAAGAAGATGGTGGAAGTGATCACTGGGGCAGAAGAGAGGAGGATAGAGGCTGCAGGCTGCTGTCTCTGGCTCTCTACTGGTTGTAGGACATGGGCCTGCTGCTCATGATCAGTGTCAGAGGACTACTACAGATACAGTGATGTGAAGGAGAGATGAGGGGTATTGGTGGGGTCTGAGAAAGACTTTAACAACATTAAAATAGGTTAATATAGGGACATTTACCCATTGTAGTTATACATGGCGCCTAAACTGACATATTACTTATATCTCACTATAAAGACCTAAGAAAACACCACCATTTTATACATTCATTTTACCTAGGAACATGAATGAAAATATGGCTTTGTTTTCCTAATGAGACTAAGTTTATTTTCTTTCCTTAGATATTGGCTTCATTAGAGCTCCATGGAGATGAACACAAGGAGAGAGGAGCTGAGTGGGAGACAGACAGCTGTAAAGATACTCAAAGTGCTCCAGGGTTGTTGACCCCAAGTGGTTAAACTAAGAGAGCCCACCACCGCTGTCGGTCCAACAAGGGGAAACACTGACTAACAGAACATTGTTCATTTCTATTCCAAAATAATAAATAAAACGTGTTTTTGCAAAATGCCCTCCCTCTCCCTACTCCTGAGGCGGTTGAAAAACAACCACATAAAGACATAAAATAATTAGGTTGATTTGTAAAACTTAATAGGGGCTTATTGCATTTACATATTATTATTATTATTATTGTTATTTTAATTTTTTTAGGGGGGGGGGCATTTACATTTGAGTCATTTAGCAGATGCTCTTACATGCTTATAACAACTAACAATGCATTAAACCTGAATGCTTTAAGTAAAGTTTTACCACAACTGAAGCTGAAATGAAAGCCTTTTTAGATTCACTGAGGTTGACCATCACACATTTTATGCTGGGTTTTACCTCACAGTTGCCTCTGCATTTTGAATGGGGGACCCATTTTTAGGGGTTATTTTATGAAATAAGGTATTGGTTACTTTACTGTCTAATTTCCACAAATCACTTTTCTCATCTTCAGAACAGGTCTCTCTTGTAAAATATTGAATAACCTGTATAAACCTCAAATTAAAATCTGGACCACGAAGCCAGTTCCAGTACTGTTTTCCATTCTTCCCCTCTCATCAGGGACTGATTTGGACCAGGTGGGTTCTGTCATGTAGATCAGAAAAAGCAGCAGTACTCCTTAAATACCCCTGTTGTATAAAAGAAAACAGAAGGAACATAACACACCTGTTGATGGTCCTGTCAAGGCCTATACATGACTTCTCAGCCAGCATTGTTCATATAATATATAGTTCTGCCAAGCGGGAAGCCTGTGCCAATTCATATATCTACTTTAAATAAATTGTTCCAAGCAGAGAGACGTGCTTTAAGTGTATTAGAAACAGAGGCAGACTAAAAGATATAGCTTTCCCGTGGGTGATTCTGTAATTTAATTGTGTATGTGCATTACTTGAGCGGTAGAGTATTATTGACATGGCGTGGGGTATTGGTTGACCAGAGCTTGGGAGTGTTGGGTTAGAGCAGAAGAGGAAGCCGTGCTGCATGAGATTCTGTCTCAGTGTGAAAATATTAACGCCAAAGCAGAGACCCTTTGAGATGTCTCCAAAAGCAGAACATTAAAACCTTCCTTCCCTCCACGGGACACTTAGGGTTCACGCATGTCTCCCACCCTCCTCTTCCTTTCCATCTCTCTCTTCCTTTCTGACTTCTCCCCCCCCCCCTCTCTCTCACAAGAACTCTCCCAAATCCCCACAACAACATAGGGACCAGCGAAAGACAAGCTCTGGAGTCATTTTAACCGCCTTCCTCTACTCTCTTCCCTCTTCTCCTCTGTTCCCCTATTCTCTCCTGTCTTTCTCTGTTTCCCTCTCCTGACCCCAGACCCCTACGAAACCACCACAGGCCAGTCCCGCTCCCACCCTCCGCTTGGCAGAGTATTAACCCAGCTGTCAGTCAATGTTACTGTTCTGCCCTCCTTGCTGTCTCTCTGAGTGGTCGATACTTACTTCCTCACTATGAGTGTGAGCGGAAGTCTAAAGTCTCCTAGTTGTAGTAATTTTGTTGAGCAAGACATTTGGCTATATTCTGTTCTGTTGGCTCTACGGGCATCCCTTGCTCCAGAGAGAAATTTCCCCCAGGTACAGATCTAGGATCAGCTTCCCCTCCCCGATCATAACCTTAACCATTAGTGGGGGAAATGCTAAACTGACCCAAGAATGGCATCTAAGGGCAACGTCACCCTACTTCGCAAACAGTAGGCTGGGTTTTATCCACATTCAACAGGATTACCTCAACCACTCTAGTCAGTATACAGCTATACTCACATTCAACAGGATTACCTCATTACCTCAACCACTCTAGTCAGTATACAGCTATACTCACAGGACAACAGGATTACCTCAACCACTCTAGTCAGTATACAGCTATACTCACAGGACAACATGATTACCTCATTACCTCAACCACTCTAGTCAGTATACAGCTATACTCACAGGACAACATGATTACCTCAACCACTCTAGTCAGTATACAGCTATACTCACAGGACAACAGGATTACCTCATTACCTCAACCACTCTAGTCAGTATACAGCTATACTCACAGGACAACAGGATTACCTCATTACCTCAACCACTCTAGTCAGTATACAGCTATACTCACAGGACAACAGGATTACCTCATTACCTCAACCACTCTAGTCAGTATACAGCTATACTCACAGGACAACAGGATTACCTCATTACCTCAACCACTCTAGTCAGTATACAGCTATACTCACAGGACAACAGGATTACCTCATTACCTCAACCACTCTAGTCAGTATACAGCTATACTCACAGGACAACAGGATTACCTCATTACCTCAACCACTCTAGTCAGTATACAGCTATACTCACAGGACAACAGGATTACCTCAACCACTCTAGTCAGTATACAGCTATACTCACAGGACAACAGGATTACCTCAACCACTCTAGTCAGTATACAGCTATACTCACAGGACAACAGGATTACCTCAACCACTCTAGTCAGTATACAGCTATACTCACAGGACAACAGGATTACCTCATTACCTCAACCACTCTAGTCAGTATACAGCTATACTCACAGGACAACAGGATTACCTCATTACCTCAACCACTCTAGTCAGTATACAGCTATACTCACAGGACAACAGGATTACCTCAACCACTCTAGTCAGTATACAGCTATACTCACAGGACAACAGGATTACCTCAACCCCTCTAGTCAGTATACAGCTATACTCACAGGACAACAGGATTACCTCAACCACTCTAGTCAGTATACAGCTATACTCACAGGACAACAGGATTACCTCAACCACTCTAGTCAGTATACAGCTATACTCACAGGACAACAGGATTACCTCAACCACTCTAGTCAGTATACAGCTATACTCACAGGACAACAGGATTACCTCAACCACTCTAGCCAGTATACAGCTATACTCACAGGACAACAGGATTACCTCATTACCTCAACCACTCTAGTCAGTATACAGCTATACTAACCTGCTCTGGCTCCTGGACCTTTACCTCCATTTATCAACACTGCACAGAGACAACTTTTTATTATTATCAATAACATGTCTTTGAACCTTCTCCCAACACAATGTGACCCACCAGAGCCGACTCTGTTTGGGTGCTCTACTGTTCTTAATGAAAGCAGACTGTCGTTGGCCATCCTGGCTCTTCGTCTGTGTCCTGCCTTGGCCTTTTACTTTCCCTTCCTCAGATACAGTACCAGTCAAAAGTTTGGACACACCTACTCATTCAAGAGTTTTTCTTTATTTTTACAATTTTCTACATTGTAGAATAATAGTGAAGATGTCAAAACTATAAAATAACACATGTGGAATAATGTAGTAACTAAAAAAAGTGTTAAACAAATTTTTATTTGTTTTTATTTGAGATTCTTCAAAGTAGCCTTGGTGACAGATTTGCACACTACATACCGTTGACAGGTACTGTACATGGCTTCTGGCTTCTGGAATACGTTGCCTGCTCTGATATGTAGCTTGTTATGCCGAGTCAGTCAGAAAGGGTGCAATCAGAGACCATCAATATCAAATTAAAAATATATTTTATCCTAAATGTTCCAAATCAGTTTACAGTATTCAACAGAGGTGCACAGATTGCTTACAATTTTTTGTTTGTTAAAAGTAAGTCTGTATTTTATTTAGGGCAGTTTGATTACACTCATCTGATTATACTTCAAAATTCAAAATAATCCAATCTTATGCAATTGCAGGGTCACAGGGACCCATGAGAATCCATTGAGAAGGGAAATCGCAATGCTTCTTATTAATTCAGTCATTCACAGAACTCCATGGTATGCTGCAGAGAGTATTGTCTTACTGTTTACTGTGGTGGCCCCACATGTCCCAAAACATAGGTGTGTGTGTGTGTGTGTGTGTGTGTGTGTGTGTGTGTGTGTGTGTGTGTGTGTGTGTGTGTGTGTGTGTGTGTGTGTGTGTGTGTGTGTGTGTGTGTGTGTGTGTGTGTGTGTGTGTGTGTGTGTGTGTGTGTGTGTGTGTGTGTGCGTGTGCGTGTGCGTGTGCGTGTGTGTGTCAGACATTACAGTATAGAGGCATGTTTAAACTAGCTCTGTGTATGACAGAAAACCCTCAGTTCTGTCTACCTCTCTCCAGTCATCTTTCATGGAGCACCACAAACGTATAAAAAGCAACTTCTAGACTTAAAGAATTTCTCAAAGAATGACAAAACCCTCTGGAATTTGATGACATCATTTGTGTGGTGTGAAATAGGAAAATACTAGCAGATGGAGCTTACGCCTTTTAACTCGTGTTAAGCAAATTCTAGTTTCTAGTTGAAATGAAAACACAGTACACAGACAGAGAGATTCTTATCAGTGCTGAGGGAGCAGATGGCCAACAGTCATTTCACTAACAAAGTATTAAAACCTTTTCATTCACACTTTTAAAAAAGGCCAACCTTTTTTTTTCTTTTTTCGGACTCCCTCACTCTCATCTTGTTAGCCCATAATGATCACCCGAGACGTAATCTACAAGCCCATTCTTCTTACCTCCAAATAGAGTATAGAAGACAGTGATGATTGTGATATTTCCAATATTTTACATCCCATTTTTTATATCCAATTCTGCATTGAAGAGCAACAGCAACAACATATTCCACATTGTTAAAGACCTCTCCCATCCCATCCAATTCCCATTCGACTGTCTGTTCATTCCATTCGTAGATATCCCAAGGGTGGCTTCCCATTCCCCTAGCCTAGCTGTTCCCTAAGCACCTACAGTGAGCATTGAATAAAACAAACTGCCGGCCAACTGAAACATACCTTGTCTTTTCAATGGAAAGAGCGGTGATGAAAGCTGTAGATGGGGACAGAGACACAAAGCCACTAACAAAGGCAGTGATTCAATCTCTCATCTTATCTCCTCTGCTCGTTCTCTCTAGCCTTCAATATCATAAAGAGGCCTGTTCATATTTTCATTTGTAGTGAGATGTGTTTTTTTCCTCGTGGATAACAAACAGACATCTGTCTTTGGGAGATGGACTTCCTCGTTCATCTGTGAAACCAGGCTGCAGTTATAGTCACTACTATCATAATGTTAACAAAGAGCTGTACAGTAGCCTACGTGTCCCTGAACTGACAGCGTGTAAGTGATGTTCCATTCTTTACATGGGTGGTTAATAGTGTTGAATTCAAATGCAGGCTGAACCCTGGCCCTCACAGGGATATATGAGTCTTATCATAGGCAACTAAAACTGAGATGAGAGTGTAAATGAAATTAGCACCCTGGTTATGTGGCTGTTGAACTGACACATAAATCATCTACACGCTGAACAGTTTATTTGTTTAATTTATGTGTATTCTAATGTTTTATTTCCATGTGGACTAAGTTTTCATTTAGTCTTTTCAAAACGTTTTTCCCCCAATACTTTTAAGTTCACCATAGGAATCTGACTTATTTTGCAACCTGGCAAGCTCAGAACAGGGCTGTCTCTGTGTTACCTTTACGACTGACTGCAATGTTACAGGCAACTAGGACCAGAGGTGTCCCCTGTATATGGCCTCATTATTATTATTTTAGTGTGTTTCTTTTTATTTTATTTAGTCAATATTTTCTTAAGTCTATTTCTTGAATTGCATTGTTGGTTAATGGCTTGTGAGTAAGCAGTTCACGTTAAGGTGACAAATACAATTGGATTTGATTTGAACTCTCACAAGTTATTTATTAGAATGACCTTCAACAATAAAACATGTGTCTTAGTCGGCCTATGTAACCATAATGTATTCAATTCACAATGACTTTTCATTTGTACTTCACATTTTCAGATTGAATTCCATTGCCCTGGCACAAAGTGGGAATATATCATGCGCTGACTGGCGGTGGTACCGTGCCACTGGCGAATCCTAATTGGCCGACGGCGTCTGATGGGCAAGAGAGTGCAGCAGTTAGAGAAATACAAGCCAGAGCACCAATGACGACACTGGACACCGCGCTGAACCGACTGTGTAGAGTTGGTTATGTTCTCATACCTGTCATTAATACGGGTTTGTCTCAATAGCTTTTAGAATGGGACCCAGAATAGTCAATTCCCTGCGCGTTCAAAAAGTGTATATTTTATTTGGATTTTTAAATAATCTACAAGCTATCGTGAAGTCAATTTTAATTGTTATTCCAGCGTCCGACCACAACTTTTAACAAATATCTGACCAATTGATAACATTACAAATCTGTTGCCATTCAAATGAAATCAACGAAATATTTGTTATACCTGGACATTTTTATATCCTACCTTTCGCCTGATAGTCTTATCCCATGTGAATGAATTTCGATTGTCGGGGTCTATTTTGTCCAAACAAAACTTAGCCTACGGATAAAAACCCTGTCAAAATGTCCGCAAGCACAGGAAACGAACGACTTTCATCTCCAACAATGAAGTGGCTGTGCAGAATAGAGAGTTAATGTGACTGCTTTAATCCAAGTCCCCGACGTGGATAAATATTATGACATATTTGTAATACCTAGAAACTTGTATTTCATATCAAAACGTTTTCTATGCAATGGTTTAAATTAAAATTCCCCCTTGTCAACATGACATAAATATTCTCTTTGTCATTGGTTGTTTTAAAACACATATTTACCATTATTTATCTAGGATTTAAACGCAATTCTTTCAAAAGCGTCAGCATGTTATTTGATGAAATCTTAAACAATAAACACATCTGTTTATGAGTGTTTTAAACTTAGCAGAGCACTGAGGACATTAAGATTGTTTTATATGATTCGGTATCATCTACGTGACCACTAGGAATCAAATTGCAAAGCTAACGAAATATCACAAATAATATAGGATTATGTCAAATATTTTTTGAAATCACAATATTGCTTAAATATGTACTTTTTTGGCCAGGATAAATGCATATTTACTAGGCTACCTAACATAAGGATATTGAAATAAAGCATATTATTTGTGAATAATGCAATGCAACTTAATAGTGAAATAGTCTAGAAAGTATGGAACAAAAGTAAAGTATGACTCCCAAGTTTCCCAAAATATTTTACATACCAAAACATATCAGTACGTTTATGGAGGACTATTCTATAACTATTCTTTATACATAACTTAGATTCCTTGATGTGTAAATACACTACTGGACGTAAGATTGGAAATCGTTTTTTTTCTGACACTTTCATGTTTTGTGATAAAGTTTAGTCAACATTGGAGGTGTTTTCCATTCATTAAACAACAGTTTACTCAAATAGGTAGGCTAATCCACACTAAACGAGAGAGGGCATGCTGGGGTGAGAAGGAAAACATGAAAACAATATGACACAAACATATTTTTTTTAAATATATTTTTTTTACATATGACTTGTCATTCAAAACCCCAACCAATCGGAAACGAAAATGGTGATAAGGCTCAACCAATCAGAAGCAGAAGGTGGAGTGAGGGCTCCAAACTTCAAGTAAAGTTCCTCTATCGCCCAAACTCTGCACTCACTGTGAAGACTGCTGCGTCCAGAACTGTACCACCCCTGACAGGACAGGACAGGACGAAGAAAACAAACAAACAGAGAAAGGGAAAACAACGGAGTTTTAGTTGATGTTGTGAAGGAGTCTACCTACCATGGTTCAGCGTGCGTAAAATGCGCAATTGTTCTAGCTCATTATTTTCACTTGAAAAGTCGGAGACACTAAAAAATAAATAAACGACACTAAAGTATTTACACCGGATATAATCCTTTTGAGGCTGATCAAATGTTAAAAATGACCGCAGAGCATGACAAGTCCATCAGCGACCCACCGTGTAGCCCGGCGGGGACTACGAGCTCCATGTCGCAGGATGATTCCGACTCGGATGCGCCCTCGTCGCCAACTGGATCAGATGGATCACTCCTCGCTGGTATAGGAAAGAAACTGGACGGCGAGGATGATGACCGATTCCCAGCCTGCATACGTGACGCGGTGTCGCAGGTTCTCAAGGGATATGACTGGTCCCTCGTTCCCATGCCCGTTCGGGGAAATGGCTCGCTGAAAAATAAACCCCATGTCAAAAGACCGATGAACGCGTTCATGGTGTGGGCGCAAGCGGCGCGCAGAAAGCTGGCGGACCAATACCCTCATCTGCACAATGCGGAACTGAGCAAGACTTTGGGGAAGCTATGGCGGTAAGTAGGACCAAGTGGAAATGTTTATAACAAAAAATATATCATTTACATAGGCCTATCAAACAAAAACAAGTATACTTGATACAGTAAAATGTCTGAATCTGATTTTAAAGAGATGTGTCACTAAATAGAAACGAATTAGGTCATCACTCCAGTCACTATTCTGTGAAGTCTATGCAGTTTATCAATAGAAAACATGCACATTTTTGCAAAATTTAGAAAGAAAAACAGGGAGGAAAGTACATTTTTCCACTTTGGATAATTGTGGGCCTAATGACCAGAATTATCTTCCCTGTTTAAATAAGTCTACTTAAAAAAGTATATGGGTTTTATAATTAGGCCATTACAATGCACCAACTGAATAGTTCATTCACATGTTATGTTCACACTATTACCATAGCTTACTCTCAGAGAATGAGAAGCGGCCATTTGTGGAGGAAGCAGAGAGACTTCGGGTGCAGCACAAAAAAGACCATCCCGACTACAAGTACCAGCCTCGGCGTCGGAAGAGTGTGAAACCTGGGCAGAGTGACTCCGACTCTGGTGCAGAGCTGGGGAATCACATGTACAAGGCTGAACCAGGATTGTTGGCAGGCATAGCCGATGGACACCACCACCCTGAACATGCAGGTGAGTTGATGAGAAAGAATGTGTCAAAATAGCACAATTAATATCTTATGTAGTCAACAATTTGGATTTATGACGTCTAAAATGGCTAAGGACAGTCAATACTTTACAATGTCTGTTGATTTTTAGGAGCTAATTGTGCGGTAACTGCTAATAATATTTAGATTTTACAGAATGTCCCCAAAGCTTCATGACATTCTAAATTCAGTAATTTATTAAATGTGATCAAATGTGACTATATTTCGATCACTTGGACCATTCCCAAGTGTGGTGTTCAACACAGCTGACTTGTTTCTGTTTCACCATCCTCAAGGCCAACCCCACGGTCCACCCACACCCCCCACCACCCCCAAAACGGACCTGCACCACGGGGGCAAACTGGACATGAAGCACGAGGGACGGCGCCTGCTGGACAGCGGCCGACAGAACATCGACTTCAGCAACGTGGACATCTCCGAGCTCAGCACCGACGTCATCAGCAACATGGAGGCCTTCGACGTGCATGAGTTTGACCAGTATCTACCGCTCAACGGCCATGCCTCCACCGCTGGCGCAGGCGTGGACCACCACGGCCACCATGGACCAAACCCTGCATCTGGTGCTATCTCGTATACATCATACAGCCACGCCACAGCGAACGGTGCCGTTTGGAGCCGCAAGAGTGCCACCATGTCTGCCTCTTCCTCAACTTCTAGCGAGGCGGTCCCACAGCACCGGGCCCACATCAAGACGGAGCAGCTGAGCCCCAGCCACTACAGCGGCGACAGTCACTCTCACAGCTCCCCCTCCCACTCAGATTACTCCCACTCCTACACAGCCCAGACCTGCGTGACGTCATCCGCAGCTGCAGCTGCAGCCTCCTTCTCCAGTTCTCAGTGTGACTATACAGACCTCCAGAGTTCCAACTATTACAACCCCTACTCAGGCTATCCTTCCAGCCTGTACCAGTACCCTTACTTTCACTCCTCCAGAAGGGCGTACCACGGGAGCCCCATCCTCAACAGTTTGTCCATTCCCCCCACCCACAGTCCTCCCACCTCCAACTGGGACCAGCCGGTGTACACCACCCTATCCAGACCGTAGGTGACTGTTCATTACTCACCAGGGACGTGTTCATCAATATGTTTTGCAACGGACAACGAAGATGACCATTTCTTATTCGACAAGTCCAAGTAGTCCCTCCCCTTTTTGTTTGTTTGGTGCCCAATGAACACAACCCTGGTCTCATGGAAATGTGAGAACTGGAGGACGAGGATTGGAGGGTGCTCGGCTATCCCCGGGCCAATTTGAACATATCGAAGAAAAAATATCGAAGTGCCTGCTGATTTTATACAAACCGTTTTTGTTTTACCTTACCCATGGAGAGACAGAAAGACTGACTTTGACAAAGAAATCAAATCAAAGGCGAGCCAAAATTCCTCTGTGAGGAGTCGGAACCCCCCCCACACACACATCTAGTACAGCCACGCCTTCTTCAAGTTCAGGGTTGTGTTCATTAGGGCACACAATGGAAATGTTTTAAGATATATTGCAACGGAAAATGAGCTTTTCTTATTTCTTCTGTTTGGTGCATAATGAACACGACCCAGGTCTGCACATGTTGTTGTGTTGTGTGCACCGTTGAGACAGCAGCGTGTAGGCCTGCCACGTACTTGTGTAGGAGAGAGAGAGAGAATAACGCTTAGGCCCAAGTCCTTGGTGAAGCAGATGGAGAAACAGATACTTTTGGAATGAAGCTCTGGGATTAAGGATTTTTTCACAGGCTGAATCCCATATGGCACCCTATTCCCTATATAGTGCACTACTTTTAACCAGGGCCCATAGGGTCTGGTCAAGTAGTGCACTACAGTATGAGGCTGAGCTGTATAACTTAAAAATGCACACAGATATTTACATCAGTGGACCAGTCTTAATTCAGTTGTTCATTTGAATTCTTAAATGTTCATTTTGTTGTTATTTTGATGTTAGAAATGTCTTAAATATGTATTTATGTTCATCACATTATTTCCCGTGTCATTTCCAATGTCGTCGTTAAACACCAGTAACAAAGTAGGGGTCTATCACAGTGTTTGTTACATGGAAGTGGGTGGGTGCTGGATCTAAGTACAATAGAAATTCCATAACCCATTACTACATTTTATATCATCATTCCCTAGACGACCAATAATGAACATTGTCTCCATTCCAAGTTGCAGGAAAGCAAAGTGGGACCAATAGAATAGATCTATTTGAATATCACATGATGCAACAGATACCAATCGACCAATAGAATGCCACCTGATCCAACAGGTGCCTGGAAGCTATGCTTGACCAATTGCGATTAGTCATGATGTGGGGTTTAAGGAAGTGGGGTAAGATAACACCAGACACACTGAGTAATGCGTCAGCTGGACTCATGCAGACAGGACGACACACAGATGTGTGTGTGTTCGTGTGTGTGTTGTCCTAGGGGACCAAGCATGAACAAGTAAGGACAGAACAGTTGTTTTGATTGACTAAGCAGCATACTGTACTGTTATCTGAGCTCATCAGGGCCACCGAAAGCTTACAAAGAAAGACAGAGAGTCTTCTTATTCACTATGACAGAATGCATGTGAGAACGTTCATGTATGTGTTTTGGGTCAATTCCTCAGAAGTCATAAGGTGCCAATTCACTGTAACCCAGTTTACAATGAGCAGAACGTATTTGTGTCTTCTAATGCTTTATCATCATTTCCCAATTGGATTATTAACAAACTTCATGCAGCATACAGTACAATCAGTAATCCACACTACAGAATCAAATAATCTCTACGTAATCTTAATCTGGTGCCGTTTGTAACAGCCTCAATGTCTGTTCAGTGTGTCTTTGTACAGAGCACCATACTCTACTTTATGTCCACAGAATGCAGTGTTTTTCTTTATATTATCGCAGTGTATGTTTTTAATGACTAAGCTGTGAACTATGTCATCATCTATATTAACTAGGTCATCCACACGCCACAGCTAACCCATTTGCTGGCCGTTTCTCTGTAAAGAAATAAAAATGAACTTTTCTCATTGACTGACTGTGCCTTTTTTTTTTATGTAAATGTGATATTATGTGATAGGTTGAAGTTAGCCTGGTCCCAGATCTGTCTGTACTGTCTTGCCAATTCCTATTGTCATTGTTTGGCATGACATCACAATAGGATGATAGGATGATATATTTTCTCAACCTCCAGTAATGATGGATTCAGCTAAATAGGATCACGACCACAGAATAGGGTCACGACAACAGAATAGGGTCACGACAACAGAATAGGATCACGACAACAGAATAGGGTCACGACAACAGAATAGGGTCACGACAACAGAATAGGGTCACGACAACAGAATAGGATCACGACAACAGAATAGGATCACGACAACAGAATAGGGTCACGACAACAGAATAGGGTCACGACAACAGAATAGGATCACGACAACAGAATAGGATCACGACAACAGAATAGGATCACGACCACAGAATAGGGTCACGACAACAGAATAGGATCACGACAACAGAATAGGGTCACGACAACAGAATAGGGTCACGACAACAGAATAGGATCACGACAACAGAATAGGGTCACGACAACAGAATAGGGTCACGACAACAGAATAGGATCACGACAACAGAATAGGGTCACGACAACAGAATAGGGTCACGACAACAGAATAGGGTCACGACAACAGAATAGGGTCACGACAACAGAATAGGGTCACGACAACAGAATTGGGTCAAGACAACAGAATAGGGTCACAACAACAGAATTTGGATCACGACAACAGAATAGGGTCACGACAACAGAATAGGATCACGACAACAGAATAGGGTCACGACAACAGAATAGGGTCACGACAACAGAATAGGGTCACGACAACAGAATAGGGCCACGACAACAGGATAGGGCCACGACAACAGAATAGGGTCACGACAACAGAATAGGGTCACGACAACAGAATAGGGCCACGACAACAGAATAGGGCCACGACAACAGAATAGGGTCACGACAACAGAATAGGGTCACGACAACAGAATAGGATCACGACAACAGAATAGGGTCACGACAACAGAATAGGGTCGTGTTAAACGTCCTCGGTCAGCTTTGTGGAACGTTCTAAGCAGCAGATATTGAGCAGCTTGAGGTGCCGTCTGTTTTGCTCCACCCTCCTCCTGCTCTCACATCTGTATAGTAGACAGCAGTTGTCGAACACAGAACCATGTACTACAGACTAAAGGAGAACTACACCTAAAAACAACATTTTTATATTTTATTCATTATTTCACTGTTAATAGAATCTCAAAATGCATCTTCATAACACATTTTGTTCTGTGCTGAATTCCTGAAGAACATGACTGCTGCGTTGCCATGCTCAATTTGGGGATTGTATTAACAGCAGAGTAATGAACAAAATATACAAATATCCCTCACCCATCTATAACATGAATATATTAGTAATGACAGTTCTTCATTTGGAATTTTTGTAAAGTGTTTATTGAAAACTGGAAAACTGAAACTTAAAACTGTCTGTAGGATGCCACAGAGTCGCTGTAGTTAGTTTTCCTCACTACAGGCTTCCATTTGAATCAGTTAGTTTTCACTTGAAAACCTATGCTAAAATAAAATACTATTTAAGGTTCCATCAGTCTTTATTTCTGTCACCATTCTGTAGGCCACATCACACACACACACACACACACGCACACACACACACACACACACGCACACACACACACACACACACACACACACACACACACACACACACACACACACACACACACACACACACACACACACACACACACACACACACACACACACACACACACACACACACACACACACACACACACACACACACACACACACACACACACACACACAGCTCTGGGAAACTCCTCCCATCTCTGATGTGGGTAGTTGCACTGTAAAAAAGAAGAAGAAAGAACCTCAATAGTTCAAACGGAGTTAAACTTACAGGCAAAGAAGACCGAGAATGTCTGCCTGTCTGTCTGCCTGTCTGCCTGTCTGCCTGCCTGCCTGCCTGCCTGCCTGTCTGCCTGTCTGTCTGTCTGTCTGTCTGTCTGTCTGTCTGTCTGTCTGTCTGTCTGTCTGTCTGTCTGTCTGTCTGTCTGTCTGTCTGTCTGTGTGCCTGTCTGCCTGTCTGCCTGTCTGCCTGTCTGCCTGTCTGCCTGCCTGTCTGCCTGTCTGCCTGCCTGCCTGCCTGTCTGCCTGTCTGCCTGTCTGTCTGCCTGTCTGCCTGCTCCTTTAGTCCACTGGGTAGAATCTAGAATGTTCAAGTTGGCACTAGCACGCATGCCACCAAGCAGCCGTCCCCAATGGGTCCGAGGGAGAAAGCCAAGTGCCAGCACTGAACTGCTGAATTTTAATGAGTCATTATGCGCTGGAGGGCCTCATTGTCTCCATTTATCCGGACGGCGAGAAAATAAATAATTGGACAGAAAATGGCAGGGCAGAGGAACTGACCAGTCATTAAGAGGGCTGTGAATGGACGATTAGATGCACATGGGGGCGGATTTTTTTTTCTCGAGATTTCCCCCTTGCCTGTTTCATATCGCAACAAATGCCCCGAAAACAACAAAACAACATCCACCAGTGGTAGCCCCTAACAACCACCACCACCACCACCACAACATAGAATCAGGAAATCATATCAGCACATAATGTTAATACCAAAAAGGAGAGAAGATAATACCACAGCAGATGGGGTGTGGGTGGTTCAGGAACGGCTTGTCGCTTTCCTCCTTCAAAGTCTGTCTTTTTTCACCATTGTTTGCCAAATAGTTTCAGGAGGAACTCTTGAGAAAGAACAGAAGGGGCGGGGGGGCTTGGGTCCTGTTTCGTTGGAAAACGTCCTTTCACCATGTTTCTGCCGGGGCCCTCTTGAAAGCTCTACTGTAAATGAGTAAACAACGAGGCTGAAGTGGAGGGCTGTTCCCACTGACTGGAAAAGCAGAGCAAGTCAAACCTGAGAAACACTCCCATCTCCAACCTTAATGGGTTTCTAAGTATTTATTGCAGTTTTCAATGACATGAGAGTAGACAATGAACCAGTACAGCCATGGGATTCATGTGCCATTTGTATTCATATGAATGGAAAAAATGCAGAACATGCGCACGCACTGACACACAGAATGATAAGACACACATGCACGCAGGCGTACGCCATCAGAGTATTTGGTCAGTGAACACCAGATCTAGACAGGGTTAGTTCTGTCGGGGGATTTGTGTGTAGAACAGGGCCCACGGTCTGATGTACATTCCACCTGTCACAGCCATTGTTGACTGTAGGAAAGACGTGGTCTGGGACACATCCCATTACGGAACACTGGGTGAACCCAGGCACATCACAAAGCCACAACCACCTCACCAGATCCCATTGTTAGCAAAGTGGGTTCAAACCGTATTTGTTTTCTTAAAAATACTTCAGCTTCACTCGTGCAATGGAATCAATGGAATAAATCAAATCAAAGTTTATTGGTTACATGCACAGGATACAGCTTACGTGCTAACCCTCTCCAACAATGGAGTGCAGTATCAATACCAATATCAATCAATATTCAAATGCAAAATATGAAGTCCAAAATAACAGGAATAGTTCATAAAATGCACTCCAGCAGGCTCCATCACATTCTCAAAGAAAAGAAATGGCACCAGAAGCCAGGTTTGGGTTGCATTGTTATGACGGTGATAGATATCAGAGTTATAGTCTCACTGCTGTTAATGAGTCCCTGTTAATCTGCTTGTTTCAGGGAAACGGGGAGCTGCTGGGAACTCTGGGAACCCAGGGAACTCAGGGCCTGATTTGCAATGGAAATGAAGTGGACATAAAGTATTGTTAGTGCCTGCCTGCCTGCCTGCCATTGAACTAACCAGCCCTGCCTGCCTGACCGGAACCCACTTGATGCACAAAATGTTCCTGATAGAAGAGGGACTTGGTTGGGAGAAGCACCTTTCCTTCCTGCCTGCTTCAAAGCAAACCTTATAGAAATGGCGCTTTCATGGATTCTACGCTGAATTGTAGTCACCTTCACTATACGGAAAACGTTTGTGTGCTTTGGGTCATTACTGTCCAGATATCCTGGCTATCTGAATAAAGTAATTGTTTCTGATTGCTGGAGCTGATTGTTTTAGATAAATACAAAATGTCAGTCTTTTTATGTGTAGGCCTCCTTTTCTCTCAGGATATAAACATAAATCAATATAGATATAGAAGGTAAATAAATATACTAATGAAATATGAATATGCATATAAACTTATAAAAGTAGCAATGATTATAGCAAGGGAAAAGCTGTGAAATATGATAAGACAAAAGCTAATAGGCTAACATAGCATATACATTTATTTTACCAGACAAGTCAGTTAAGAACAAATTCTTATTTTCAATGACAGCCTAGGAACAGTGGGTTAACTGCCTGTTCAGGGGCAGCATGACAGATTTGTACCTTGTCAACTCGGGGATTTGAACTTGCAACCTTTCGGTTACTAGTCCAACCCTCGAACCACTAGGCTAACCTGCCGCCCAATATATAGAATTATTTATTTAACCTTTATTTAACTAGGTAAATCACTTATTTACAATGACAGCCTACCCCGGCCAAACCCAGACAACGCTGGTCCAATTGTGCACTGCCCTATGGGACTCCCAATCCCAGGCGGTTGTGATACAGGCTGGAATCAAACCAGGGTCTGTAGTGAAGCCTCTAGCACTGAGATGCAGGGTCTTAGACCGCTGCGCCACTCGGGAGCAGACATGTGACAAGCAACAGAAAATGCTTCTATAATAAAGCTGGTAAGTCTTAATTGACCAAATTACATAACAAAAATGCAAGTGCAAAAATGTATTGTGGTTGAAGTAACGTGCTTTTCAATGGCTACATCCAATTAGCAAACATCACTAACTTCAGAATGCAAACAGAACTTCCCAGAATGCAAACCAAAACTTTATTAAAGGTTGAACATATATTTATTTTTAAATTGAGGCTAGCAAAAAAAAAGTTAACCATGTTGTTAAAATACTTCAGCAACCTTAGTTCAACACCTAGTGAACTAATCAAGAGATTTTTGCCTTTTGGGAAGGCTAAACGAGGCATATCTCAGCCATAATCCGAGTCCGAGAGGAAGTTGTGTATTGCTGGTTGCTTGATTAATCATTCAACTTTGACAATTTTCTGATTTTTAAGAGGGGGTGTCAGTTAATAATTTAGTTGAATTTGTATGGCCTAAATTAATGAATGTATGAACTAGTATATGAAAGAAATCAATCTAGATAGATACTGTAGATGAAATGACCATATCAGTGGATTTAGATATAAATGTAACTATATAAATCAATATATGTCATCTTGATTGAAAAGTTTGGATATGGCCACGTGACCTTGGGTACCAGTCTAATGTCTTCTCTGAACCTGCACCACCTCTTGTTTGCTATTGAATCCCCAGCCTCCAAAACAAACACTCTAAACTGAATTTCATTCGTTCCGCCCCAGAGTTAATGACTTCCTGAATACATCAGTTTTATTTTGTGTCCTTTTCTTGTTCTTCTCGCTAAATCAAATACTGCGTTTTACTTGCATTTTACCAGCAGTGTCTTCTGAGTGACTGGCACGTTGTGGGCCAAGGAAAACAGGCTGCCAGACAGAACCAACATTGACTTAACATCAACTTCCCTCGTTCCACGAGGGCCCGGACAGAGGGGAAGGAGAGAGAGAGTGGGTCTTGGTGCCAGTGCATTCACCCTGCTGCCCCTGAATACGCCACTAAATTGGGTCTGGCTCCTCCAAGGACGACTATGTTTGGCCAGATGTTCATCACCAAGCAGGGCCCTGGATGGACTTCACACTATAGATGTAGACCCACATCATCCAATAGGAAAAGGAAACCGACCCTGTATTAGGCCAACAGCAGTTACACATTTGACGGCACCTAATTCACACATGTTCGATGAAACACTGGGTGTTAATATCCAGATAGGAA
>NW_022261983.1:7137341-7154841 GCF_002021735.2 Oncorhynchus kisutch
GAGAGAGAGAGAGAGAGAGAGAGAGAGAGAGAGAGAGAGAGAGAGAGAGAGAGAGAGAAGAGAGAGAGAAAGAGAGAAAGAGAGAGAGAGAGAGAGAGAGAGAGAGAGAGAGAGAGAGAGAGAGAGAGAGAGAGAGAGAGAGAGAGAGAGAAAGAGAGAGAGAAAGAGAGAAAGAGAGAGAGAGAGAGAGAGAGAGAGAGAGAGAGAGAGAGAGAGAGAGAGAGAGAAAGAGAGAGATGAAGAGTGAGGGACAGAGAAAATAAAGTTTCTTTATTTGAAGAGAACGGCCAAACTACGTACAGTGGGTCAGAAAGAACAAAACCTTTCCTTTTTTTCTCTCCCACTGTCCCCTTCTGGAGACTGGCTGGCAGAGAGTGGCAGAGAGACAGAAGGGCCAGAGTTTTAAATGAAGCCTAGTACTGTGTTGGCAGGGCTGTGTGTGAACTGTGAGCTGAGTTCTCTCTGTCACACAGCAACTGTGATAAAACAGTAGAGCCATCACAAGCCATTTATTCTGTTGAGACGCATGCTCCACCACGAGACTGGTCCAAGATCAGTTTCTTCTGCTGTATTGCCAACTCTTATGGTCATTGTCACGCCTAACTGACAGCACAAACAGATCTGGGACCAGGCTAATCCACCACTTCCCTATTGAAACGTTGTAGACTATACACCACAGGAGGTTGGTGGGACCTTCATTGGGGAGGACAGGCTCGTGGTAATGGCTGGAGCGGAATAGGTGGAATGGTATCAAATACATGTGTTTAATGTCATTCCATTCGCTTCGTTCCAGCCGTTATTATGAGCCGTCCTCCCCTCAGCAGCCTCCACTGGTATACATATTAAATACCATAACCAACCCATGATACCATAAGGAATACATTTGAAAACCTGAGGTGCCACTTCATCTTTCACTTCCAGGGCTGTTTTGAGTATGGACAATACGGACAGTACAACCACAGCACATTATGTGACCATTGTGATATTCCTAGATGATCAGATGATATGCAGATGATCAACAACACATGGACTTCCCCTCACACTTGATATCTTCTGGGGTATGACAAAGAACAGGAGAGAGAGAGAGAGACAAAAATGAAGGGAGAATAGAGTTTGTTCTCCCATGTGGTTTTGGCCCTGCTCTGCGAGGCTTGGAGACCGGCCAGTCTCTCTCCTGGCCCATGCTTTGATATAAATTGGGTTCATTATGTATGTGAATCTATTGTCAGTGAAAGAAACAATGTGCCTGCTGGAGGAAAGTGTGTTTGTGTGTGTGTGTGAGTGAGTGAGTGTTTGATAGAGTGTATGTATGAGATAGATAGTATGTGTGTGTCCATACGTATGTGCATCTGTATGTGTATGTGTGTATGTGTGTGTGTGTATGATGTGTGTGTGAGTGTGTGTGTGTGTGTGTATAAGTGTGTGTGTGCGTGTGTGCATGTGTGTGTGTGTGTGTTGGTCTCAGTGGAGGTTCTCTCTAGTCCTGCAGATAGCTTATGAGCTTTATGGGGACACAAACCCAGCTCTGTGTCACCTGATCACAACACCGACTGTGTGTGACAATCCCTCTGTAGCAGACATTTTCTCTGATCAGATCCCAGTTCTAGGCCCTGTACTCCTTTCCTGTCCTCTCTGCTCCTCCCTGCTCCTCCCTGCAGCTCTCCTTATGTAACACAGGAATAATATCTCTAACCAAACACCACCCCAGAGCCTAGAACCCTGCTCAGTCCACAGAGAATACAGGGAAATAGACAGAGGGAGGCACTGTAGAGAGAGAGAGAGAGAGAGAGAGAGAGAGAGAGAGAGAGAGAGAGAGAGAGAGAGAGAGAGAGAGAGATGGAGGGAAAGAGGGAAAGAGGGAAAGAGGGAAAGAGGGAAAGAGGGAAATAGAGAGGGAGAGAGAGAGAGGGAAAGAGGGAAAGAGAGAGGGAGAGAGAGGGAGAGGGACAGGGAGAAAACAACCCACCATGACCTTGTTTTGCACTCTCTCCACACCACCCTGGCATGCCCCCCCACCTCCCTTACTCAGGACTAACCCCTGTGGAAAAGTTAGGGCTATGGAGTGGCGACGGCGTGGAGGGGAGAGGAAGCCTTTTAGCCTTTTAGTGGTCTGCCGGGGTTCATTATGACTGAGATGTGGCTGGTGGGACTAACCTCAGCTCAGCATGGTTCCAAAGGTCGCTCCACTGCACGACGCTCCGGCGCCTGGGGTTCCTCCACACAGAAATGTTTCTTTGTGTCCTACAGCAATGATAGACAGACACATGTACACAAACGCACACATACACAGGCACGCACGCACACGCACACGCACACACACGCACACACACACACACACACACACACACACACACACACACACACACACACACACACACACACACACACACACACACACACACACACACACACACACACACACTTCTCACCCCTCCTTGAGTTAACCGTCAACCCTCCAGGAGGAACCCAGATGACATGAAATGCATGTGGCAGAGGGTTTGATAGTAGGGTCAACTAAGGTCGTGGGGTGAAAGGTCAAAGGTTGATTCTGTGGTTTTACTTCCACTTCTGGAAGGGATGGGCATCCCTCAGTGCTCAGGGATCATTATTTAAGCAATAAGGCCAGAAGAGGTGTGGTATATGGCCAATATACCATGGCTAAGGGCTGTTCTTATGTGCGACCCAACGCAGAGTACCTGGACACAGCCCTTAGCAGTGGTATATTGGCCATATACCACAAACCCCCGAGGTGCCTTATTGCTTTTAGAAATTGGTTACCAATGTAATTAGAACAGTAAAAGTTTATTTTTCTTTGTCATACTCGTAGTATATGGTCTGATGTAGCACGGCTTTCAGCCAATCAGCATTCAGGGCTTGATCCACCCAGTTTATAAATTCCCAGGAAGTCAAACACTAAACATACAGTGATCATGTATAATAAGGCACGTTGACTTTTCAGGAAAGTCAGAGCTAAGCTTTATATAAGCAGTACTCAGTACGGATTGCTACTGCCAAACCAGAACTGAAAATGCTTCACAAAATGTCATGCTATGCCCAATATAGTGCACTACTCTTGTCCAGAGTCCTGTGGGCCCTGGTCAAAAGAAGTACACTATATAGGGAATAGGGTGCAATTTGGGAAACAAACGGAATCTGGTGGTTAGAGTTCGAAACAAACAGAAATCAGAGATCAGAAATCGGCCTGTATAAATACTACCTCACTGGTTGTGTACTCATATAACATCAAATAAAAGCCAACTGGAGATCAGACATCCTGCTGTATAAACACTTAACTACATCACTCAGTGTGTACTCATATAAAAACCCTAGGCCATTATTGCATCGTCAGAAGTGAGTGGGCCTTTCCTCTCTGTTCCTCTTCCAATGACCAGAAGAGCACGGACCAGAGAGAGGGTCAAACTCTCTCTCCCTTCAACTATCATGTTCCTCCATATTACAGCATTGAACCACGTGACACACACCCAATCACATCTGACCAAGGTAAAGGAACTAAAGGCGCCAATGAACATTTCCCATATTGACCGAGCCACACTGATGTCATCAAGTATAGCCTATGACATCACTCTAATAGTGAGATATAAACATAGAATGACATATTAGAACTTAATAGGATCTCTGTGGTTTAAAAGGCTTGTGATTAACTCATGTAGGGAACACACAGAGAGAGTGGCCGTGGCACCAGTTCCCTCCAACTTTGAATCATGTGACACCCAACAACCAATCACTGACTAGAATAATAGGAGTCACAAAACAAAAAATACTTAATGAGCCATGCTGATGTAATAGGGTACACAATACTGTATGATGTCATTCCAATAGCGTGTTTTAAAGGCCTCTGACTGGTGTGAAAAAGTGGACGGGGCAGACTCTGGCAGCAGAGGATGACGTCGTGGTTCTGTCCCTGTTCCAGCAGCATCGGCCAGTGACGACCACTCACTCTGACTGCTAATGAGGTTGACCTTTTTCCTGGGCAGGGGGCCTGGCTGGGTGTCGGGCTGCTCCTGGTACTGCCTGATGGTAATGTATTTGACATATTATGAAAGAGGGATGGGGAGCTTCAAGGGGAGTGAGTAAAGAGGGACAAAGAGGAAGATAGAGAAGCGGGATAGAGTGAGAGAAAGAGAGAGGAATAGATAACATAGAGAGTGAGATAGAGAGAGAAACAGAGAGGGATAGAGAGAGAGAAACAGAGAGGGATAGATAACATAGAGAGTGAGACAGAGAGAGAAACAGAGAGGGATAGATAACATAGAGAGTGAGACAGAGAGAGAAACAGAGAGGGATAGATAACATACAGAGTGAGACAGAGAGGGAAACAGAGAGGGATAGATAACATAGAGAGTGAGACAGAGAGAGAAACAGAGAGGGATAGATAACATAGAGAGTGAGACAGAGAGAGAAACAGAAAGGGATAGATAACATAGAGAGTGAGACAGAGAGAGAAACAGAGAGGGATAGATAACATAGAGAGTGAGACAGAGAGGGAAACAGAGATGGATAGATAACATAGAGAGTGAGACAGAGAGAGAAACAGAGAGGGATAGATAACATAGAGAGTGAGACAGAGAGGGAAACAGAGAGGGATAGATAACATAGAGAGTGAGACAGAGAGAGAAACAGAGAGGGATAGATAACATAGAGAGTGAGACAGAGAGAGAAACAGAGAGGGATAGATAACATAGAGAGTGAGACAGAGAGAGAAACAGAGAGGGATAGATAACATAGAGAGTGAGACAGAAAGAGAAACAGAGAGGGATAGATAACATAGAGAGTGAGACAGAGAGAGAAACAGAGAGGGATAGATAACATAGAGAGTGAGACAGAGAGAGAAACAGAGAGGGATAGATAACAGAGAGAGTGAGACAGAGAGAGATACAGAGAGGGTTAGATAACAGAGAGTGAGATAGAGAGATGTGATTGGATGTTGAGGGACTGTCATGAGGGGAGGACGGTGAGAAAGTAGATAAACATTGAAGGGATTGAGAGACAGCACAGAAGAGTGAGATTATGGTTTTACTGGACGAAGCCATGTTATTCTCTGCAGGACTAAGGGGAAATGAATTTGCACTCACCGCTCGTTCCATAGATCACACTTTTGGAATAACCTTCACAAAAAACATACATGTCGAAAGGAAATGTTTTATACAAATGATGCTTTTCTCGAGTTAGAGATCTTTGGGCAAATGTTGTTGTTTATCTTTCTGCTGAATTCATTAGGAAATCTTTTCATTGATTTAGAAGAGTTGAAGAGCTATCATTTTCCCCATCTACTTACTTGACCTGCGGATGGCAACGCACACACAGACACACACACACACACACACACACACACACACACACACACACACACACACACACACACACACACACACACACACACACACACACACACACCCGCACTACTGGCCAAGGTAGCATTTCACCTCCTGGCAGTCGCAGTGTCGGGCGGGACAGTGAGGAGATTATGATTGAATGTGAAAAGTGATCTGTTCTGGGGTGGGTGGCTTTCTAATAAAACAAGCCTTTCACTGCTCACTCTGTGTGTGTGTGTGTGTGTGTGTGTGTGTGTGTGTGTGTGTGTGTGTGTGTGTGTGTGTGTGTGTGTGTGTGTGTGTGTGTGTGTGTGTGATATCCCTGAGAAGACCAGCTTTCATTCCTGCAGGGAAGGGAGACACACTGTTCAGGGTGGAGTACAGGCCTGGGTTACCAACGTAGTGCTGTAGGTCACAAGTAGAAGCTTATTGGAGGTTAAGAATCCAAAATGAATCCAAAATAATGAAGGGAATCTCTAATGATCACAACCTACGTCACCATGAAATCACAATGACTGGGTACAGGTATAAGATATTGAGATACAGTTTGTATCTGAATGACAGTCAGGTCAAATGGGGGACTTCTGCATGCCTCTGATTTAGGAGGGGACACACTGGAAAATATATAGACATGTTTTGCAATGGAAAAAGAAGTCCAGGTAGTCCCTCCCTGTTTCGGCCCATTTTCTTCCACTGGGTGGCTTGTGAACATGTCCCAGGTCTGGGTTTTGAGACAGGACCGTGGGGGGAAAGGGGGAACACGCACGCCTGACCGTGGGGGGAAGGGGAAACACGCACGCCTGACCGTGGGGGGAAGGGGAAACATGCACGCCTGACCGTGGGGGGGAAGGGGAAAACACGCACGGCTGACCGTGGGGGGAAGGGGGAAACATGCACGCCCGACCGTGGGGGGAAGGGGGAAACACGCACGCCTGACCGTGGGGGGAAGGGGGAACACGCACGCCTGACCGTGGGGGGAAGGGGAAACACACACGCCTGACCGTGGGGGGAAGGGGGAAACATGCACGCCTGACCGTGGGGGGAAGGGGGAAACATGCACGCCTGACCGTGGGGGGAAGGGAAAACATGCACGCCTGACCGTGGGGGGAAGGGGGAAACATGCACGCCTGACCGTGGGGGGAAGGGGGAAACACACACGCCTGACCGTGGGGGGAAGGGGGGAACATGCACGCCTGCCCTTTTGGAGATTCGGATTCGTTGGCACCTGTACTGGGCAAGGACCAGCCCCAGACAGACCCTACAGGCAGGATATTTGTGGTACAACTCACATGCCAAAATATCACTGACGCAACTGGGAGAAAGTCAACCAACGGACCACCTATTATGTCTGCAGTGTGGTGCGGAGACAGCCTGGTGAGAGAGAGGACGGGCCTGTGGTTTACAGAGTGGTCCAAACGGACCAGAATAAGATCATCAATGTGATGGATTATTGACCATTGGTTTGACCGCTGCATTGCTCATTCTGTTAGAGATTTAAGGGATTATCTGAGACCAGTGTTCGCCTTTCAACCTTGTCAAAATTCCAGGAGAGAGAGAGGGACATTTATTTTCCTAGTCCCTTCCCCTTTCTCCTTCCTTCTCTCATTCCTCCCTCCACTCAGTCCTTCTCCTTCCTTCTCTCATTCCTCCCTCCACTCAGTCCTTCTCCTTCCTTCTCTCATTCCTCCCTCCACTCAGTCCTTCTCCTTCCTTCTCTCATTCATCCCTCCACTCAGTCCTTCTCCTTCCTTCTCTCATTCATCCCTCCACTCAGTCCTTCTCCTTCCTTCTCTCATTCCTCCCTCCACTCAGTCCTTCTCCTTCCTTCTCTCATTCCTCCCTCCACTCAGTCCTTCTCCTTCCTTCTCTCATTCCTCCCTCCACTCAGTCCTTCTCCTTCCTTCTCTCATTCCTCCCTCCCCTCAGTCCTTCTCTTTCCTTCCCTCATTCCTCCCTCCACTCAGTCCTTCTCTTTCCTTCCCTCATTCCTCCCTCCACTCAGTCATTCTCTTTCCTTCCCTCATTCCTTCCTCCACCCTGTGTGTGAAAACAGAGTGTTTCCCCCCAGGATAGGACTAATCCTATAGTAGATGGAGTGAGGGCACCACATGCTGCAGATGTCTCAGCTTCTTTCAGCTGCAGCCTACCATGTTTAGTCTTGCCTCGTCAGCACTTCTTGAACCAGGTCCCCTTTCTCCTTCCTTCTCTCATTCCTCCCTCCACTCAGTCCTTCTCCTTCCTTCTCTCATTCCTCCCTCCACTCAGTCCTCCTCCTTCCTTCTCTCATTCCTCCCTCCACTCAGTCCTTCTCCTTCCTTCTCTCATTCATCCCTCCACTCAGTCCTTCTCCTTCCTTCTCTCATTCCTCCCTCCACTCAGTCCTTCTCCTTCCTTCTCTCATTCCTCCCTCCACTCAGTCCTTCTCCTTCCTTCTCTCATTCCTCCCTCCACTCAGTCCTTCTCCTTCCTTCTCTCATTCCTCCCTCCACTCAGTCCTTCTCCTTCCTTCTCTCATTCCTCCCTCCCCTCAGTCCTTCTCTTTCCTTCCCTCATTCCTCCCTCCACTCAGTCCTTCTCTTTCCTTCCCTCATTCCTCCCTCCACTCAGTCATTCTCTTTCCTTCCCTCATTCCTTCCTCCACCCTGTGTGTGAAAACAGAGTGTTTCCCCCCAGGATAGGACTAATCCTATAGTAGATGGAGTGAGGGCACCACATGCTGCAGATGTCTCAGCTTCTTTCAGCTGCAGCCTACCATGTTTAGTCTTGCCTCGTCAGCACTTCTTGAACCAGGTCCAGAAAAGCTTTTAATCTCCCATAATTCTGGGCTTCCTTTGCATCCTGGAGCTGCTCTCTGCCCAACTGGAGCTAGCAAGGACGCTTCCCCACAGCCGCGATAGAAAGCAAAGCAAAAATTAGACCATTTGAAACATATCCATTTACAAAAAGTCAGGAGATACCTCTCACAAGACCAACTACTTTAGAATCCACTGAGAAATTATACAAGTCATAATATGATACATATTTATTTACATACTGTATCTTGTGGTCCAATAGAGGCAATATATCATGGACAGGACTTTCCCTATCTCACTCCTGTGTCTGCTCATCATGGCAGGCTGGCACAGTTTGGAATTTGACTTAGATATTATTCTGTACCCATGTCACTGTGGCCACTATAGTGTCAGTGTGTGTGTCTCTCCCTCTCCCTCTCCCTCTCCCTCTCCCCTTCCCTCTCCCCCTCTCTCCCTCCTCTCTCTCCCTCCTCTCTCTCTCTCCCTCTCCTCTCTCTCCGTCCTCTCTCTTCCCCTCTCCCTATTTGAATAGAAAAACAAAATAGGCGGTATACTGGCAGTGAGAAGCTTTAGGGGGTTTCCCTGGCCTTGTGGTCATAGTCTCTGGCGCCCCAGTCAAAACACACAACTCACATTCATAGTTCTAATAACATCACATGCATGTAAAACTCCATTTCATCCCCAATATCCAATTCAGTTGACTCAACATCAAAATCAGTTGATTAATACAAAATGTCATTATGTTTTTATTTGATTTGAAAAGACATATCGGTGACTTGTTGCGGTGTCATATTTCCATCAATAGATACTTAAATGGCGTCTACTACTAGAGGGATTTGTATGGTTCTCTGTCATAGTTACGGTGGCCCTAAGGGCCAAACCAGCTTATAAGAAGTGACAGCACGGACACAAAGGTGGTTTGCCCCTATGGGCCACCGTACATATTTGTAATAAAACAACATGGAGCTCAGAGTCTAGCTATCCAGGAGACAACTGGTCAGCACCATAATCACTTTTACTTTCCTGGTCCTGCAGCTGTTTGGTCACCAAGGTCCTCCTGCGTCCATAACAACAGCTGAACCCCCACCCAAAACACAACTAACCTTAACCCTAACCCCATAACACCACCATGTCACGATTACAACCCCATAACCCCCTCCCTCTCCCCCTTCCACCACTCTACTCTTTATTACACACACACACACACGCACACACACACACACACACACACACACACACACACACACACACACACACACACACACACACACACACACACACACACACACACACCACAACCTACATGTGTCATAACTCCCATTGCCCCTAATTTTGTGAACTATTCTGGAACGCTTTCTTCTCTCTCTCTCTTTCACACACACATGCACACTGACACACACCACCTTATAGATATCCACTGCCTCAATAATTTACTGCTGACATTGCCCCTCACACTCTAACTTACCTCCTACATGAAAGTATATCATTCCCTACCAACCCCAACATTATTCAAATAAGGGACTAGTTTCATGCCAATGAGCCAGATAAAGAGAAGGGCTGAAGTGTTCCTCAGTCTCACTGACCAGCTGTGTAGCTGATCACTATATCTCCTCACCTGCGTTAGAAATGGTTGAGCAGTGAGAGCTCTGATGACAGCTTCCAAACCGCCAAACTGTTCTGTTCCACCTCATACATGGCTGTACTATGTCCTAGTCTCTGAAAACAACAAGGGAGGGAAAAAACAGTCAGATCCGGCCCCCTGAAAGACAGATGTCCCACAGGTGGAGAAGCAGTCCTGGAGAACTGGGAGAATGCCCAAAGGAACAGACCATGTTCCACCTGCTCTGTCAGAGTAACCACGGTAACCAACGCCAGCCAAGTAATGTGACACTGTAAAACTTCCTGCACTGCTGCAAACATAGTGTAGAGTCTTTATTATCCCGGGGGGAGATTCATTTTGCAGCACGTAGTAAAAACACATTAGTTAATAGGTATTTTAGCTTCATAGAGTTAGCCGGTGGTAAATTGTGGAATAGACTCCGACTGGATTGCGGTTTTAACCAATCAGCATTCACGATTAGACCCACCCGTTGTATAAACAACAATAAATACAGCAACATGTACACAACTAGCAGTACTACCGCAGCTGATAGAGAAAGCTGATAGCAGCTGGCATGAAGGAGAGTTTCAACCTATTCCTTTTGAACTTGGGGAGCCGCACCTGCGCTCTGAGGAAAACAAGTTTAACTCATCAAACAAGGGATGCATGCTGGGAGTCCCTCAGAATGGATTGCACCTTACCACGACTCCCGTCTGATACAGGGGACTAAGGTCCATCTAACCAATGATCCTGCTAAGGGGAAAGGGAGATACCTAGTCAGTTGTACAAATGAATGCATTCAACTGAAATGTGTCGTCTGTATGTAACCCAACCCCTCTGAATCAGAGGTGCGGGGGGCTGCCTTAATCGACATCCACGTCTTCAGCACCCGGGGAACAGTGGGTTAACTGCCTTGCTCAGGGGAAGAAGGACATATTTTTACCTTATCAGCTTGGGGATTCGATTCAGCAACCTTTGGGTAACTGGCCCAACACTCCAACCACTAAGTCACCTGCTACTTAGTTTAACAGTGTTACCCAGCCTGTTCTTACACTTTAAGTTTGGATGACCAAAACAACAGACCATACTGAATGTTAAAATGGATTCAATGAACGCTCTATAAAAACTGGTCATCAGGGTCTTATCCACCCTCAAGCCCTTTCCTCATGAGTGGTAGCTAATGCATATTTGTGTCTCAGCCTTCTTCTTGTACAGAAGAAGTACATGATAAAGCTCACAGATGGAGGGCTTGCAGTATATGTCTTCATAGAGGTGAGTCCCTACATACTGTATGTAATACTCTGAGAGGCATTTGCTTATGTGTATTAGAGCAGGGTAAAGTTGCTTTCAGATGCTGATCTTGGGTCAGTTTTGCATGATCCTAGGTCTGTACCTAGGGGACACTTTACCTCGGAGCATGTCTGTTAGCACAGGGTGGCACTACAGAGCCACTATTCTGATTTTGTGTGTCTCTCTCTCACTGTGATTGTAAGACCTGTTGCACCACCCAGTGTTGGCCCAAACACATTACAATAAACCATTCACATTA
The DNA here is from genome assembly GCF_002021735.2 of Oncorhynchus kisutch. Classification (NCBI taxonomy): domain Eukaryota; kingdom Metazoa; phylum Chordata; class Actinopteri; order Salmoniformes; family Salmonidae; genus Oncorhynchus; species Oncorhynchus kisutch. Next base: position 7,148,616 of record NW_022261983.1, read on the forward strand.
CGGTCATGTTTCATATGATTGGACTTTAATGTCTCTTATCACACTGTATAAAATAGTGATCACTGGGTCATAGAAATACATTACGACTTCTTCAAGTAAAGTCTATTTCCCTTTAGTCTTCACTTTCTCTTCTAAGTCTCCTGTCTGTCGTTCTCTCTCATTCTCTTTCTCACTCCCTCCCTCTCTCGCTCTCTCTTTCTTTCTGTCTCTCGCTCTCTCTTTCTTTCTGTCTCTCTCTCTCTTTCTCTCACGCGCACACACACCAAACGCACGCACACACACGCCAAAATGCATGCATCCATGCTCACATGCACACACCACGCGCACACACAAGCACACGCACTATAATCGGCACAGAGCTACTTGTCAATGATGTGAAGGTCTCATAGGATGGGTTTACACAGGCACCCCAATTCTGATCTTTTACCCAGTAATTGCTCATCACGTGGATGTAAATGTTTTTAACCAGACATGTATTTCTGACAAGGAAGTGCCTAAATTAGATTTATTAAATCACCCTAATATAAGTCCAGAGGTTAAACTTGATATACATCATTGTGGAACAGAGCCCCATACGCAGTAGCTAAGAAGATGTACTGTCCAGATGGCCTTGCCATAGACATGGTTAGGCATTAGGAAGCCGTATATGTAATGTTATTATATATGTAATGTTATAATAAAGACTCTTCACACAATATTCAACAATTATTTGAAAATAAGAGATTAGTGAAATAATGAAAGTAAATATTGTAAAATATAAGTGTTTCATTAATTATGGTTTCACACAATGATCTACGATAGAAGTTGATTATGTAAATGAAATCAGGTAATGGATATATTTGTTGGCATCATATTAAGACAGATTTAGACAGCAGAACGTGAACAATCTATATTCTCTGTAAGAACGTACTTAATGCAGTCACTACAGCATCACTACACACTATTACACCAAACAGCGACAGCAAGTGTAAAGCTTCTTTTTAAAGTCCTTCATATTTCCTACTTGACCAAAGCAGTCAACTATAATCCCAGGAAACAATACAAGACACAAGGCCCATCGTTTCCTTTGCATAATAAAACTTTAAATGAAGTTACTACCTGTGTACCAGTCCTAACTCATGTTGTTAATTATTATATTAATCAACAGTAATCAAGTGGAAATAGAAACCAATGTTACTTGATTCAACATAAAATTGCAAGGCAACCAGCTGCAACAGGATTAAGAGTTTGTGTGTGATGTGAAAGTTTGTGTGGATGGATGGGTGAATGATGGATGGATGATGGATGAATGAATGATGGATGGATGATGGATGGATGATGGACAATGGATGGATGATTCATGGATGGATGAATGATGGATGGATGATAGATGATGGATAGATGATGGACAATGGATGGATGATTCATGGATGGATGAATGATGGATGGATGGATGATAGATGATGGTTGGATGATGGACAATGGATGGATGATTCATGGATGGATGATGGATAGATGAATGATGGATGATGGATGGATGATGGAGGATGGATGGATGATGGATTATGAATGGATGATGGGTGGATGGATGAATGGATGGATGGATTTGTTATCTTCTATTTCCTCTCCCTCAGGGGCTGATCTCATGAGTGGCTTTCAGGAGTAGGGTGAAGTCTGTTGGCAACCAAGCCACAATGCAACTGAATGTATCATTATTGGGATAATTTCTGCTCCAGAACATGAAGGTGGAGTTGCTTCTGTGACGACCCTCCCACTCTGTCTGCCAAATTCTTTATTATCACAGTTACGCATGTAACCACTCACTTACACTACTGATCACACACACACACACACACACACACACACACACACACACACACACACACACACACACACACACACACACACACACACACACACACACACACACACACTTTGAGACAGTTTGTGACAAGTCGGGGCTCGTCTGGGATCTGAAGGTTGGTTCCTAGACATTTTGGCGTATAGCACTTTGTTACATTCTGAAGGACTAACACTGTCGTTTGGCTTACTAGTATGTGTGTTGTGTTTGGGAGAAAACGTGGAGTTAATGTTCAACTCTGTAGGGGCTTTGTTTGCATCTTTTGTTACAGCTTGTTTGAGTTGTAACGTTTGGTTCCCAGTACTGGTTGCCCTTGTTTGTTTGGTAAACTTGCTACTGCGGTGGATAGTTTGCTGCGTTGGAGAGAGTACATTGGTTAGTTTCCAGGCCCCTACCCAGGCTGGAGACTCTTGCTCTTCTTGTTGTTGGGACGTCGGTCCGAGGAGGTGAGTACAATCAGCTGTACCTCAGTGGGAGATTTGGGTAGGGTAGTGACACTAGCTACCCGGAGCTATAGCCTTTTTTCCTCTGTTAGGCTTAGTGAGTCATTTCTCTGGTTGTGGTCTGGTGTTCTCAGCAGAGGGGAAGTTTTTTGTGTGTATTGTCTTTACTATGGCATCTTACGTAGACACGTTATTTTGCTTTCCATCAGAGGAACTGTTAGAATGATGTACTAAGGAACAGCTGTTGAAGGTTGCTGAACACTACAAGGTTGAAATTAGTGATAAATGTCTAATTGTATTTTGTTGATATTGAAGGCCAATCTGATGGAGCCTCTGCTGAGGACTCGCAGTCTCCCCATAATGTTACAATGGCCGCTCCATCGGTTAGTCCTAGTAGTCTTTCTTTAACAGCAGAAAGAACTGCTTCTGTTACAGCTAGAGCATGATTGTGTAAAGTATGACAAGGAATTGGAATGTAAACAGGATATGGAGCGTGCTAAAATCAAGCTGCAACAAGAGCGGCTAGAGCTGGTTAGGGAAGGAAAGATCTCAGGGGAGAGTTTGCTCTGGGAAGGTGACCCAGATTTACCTAGGGATTGTTCCTCTTTTGGTCGTGCCCCGGACACATTTGATATTGTTGGGAACTTACGGTTGTTGCCTAAATATAATGAAAAGGACCCTGAGACATTATTTTCGTTGTTTGAGCGTGTTGCTGACGCTAGGAGTTGGCCTGATTCTGACCGCACTTTAATGTTGCAGTGTGTGCTGACTGGTAAAGCACAGGGAGCATATTCAGCTCTTAGTGTAGCTGACGTTGCCAGTTATGATAAGGTTAAAACTGCTGTTACAGGTTTATGAATTGGTCATGCGTCTTACTGCCAACGATTTACAACTTTAAAAAGGATGATAAAAGACTCATGTTGAGTGTTTGAATTATCTTCAGTTTAATCTCTGGTGTTCTGCCTCTGCAGTTATGACTTTCCGAGGAATGTGTGATCTGATTATGTTATAGCAATTTAAGGACACAATCCCTGATCGCATAGCCACGTACATTAACGAATGAAAAGTAAAGCCTGTTGCAGAAGCTGCGGATTTGGAGGACGAGAATGTCTCTAGTGTCTTTGCAGTGTCTTTGCCTGGCTTTCGGCCCGATTTGGGCCTCGCTCACCGAGATACTTTGGTTCTCGGGCAGAGTTTCATGCAACTAGGATTGAGCCTGACTCCTGTGGTGAAGCTGACTTAGGTCAAGAGTGTCACTACTGTCAAGGTTTAGGTAATTGGAAAAACGAAAGTCCGGTTCGCAGGGCTAGGTGTAAATTCAGTACTTGCGCTTCCATTAAATCTAAGCCTACGGCGTTAGCTGTGCCTGTTCCACATCAGTTCAATCCTGACACATTGTCTCATGCCCAGGGGCATGTGAAAGTCCATATTGACCCAGATGATTTACTTTTCATTACAGAGGGTTTTGTGTCTGTTAGGAAGTAAGGACCTAGTGCCAGTGAAGATCCTGAGAGAGACAGGTCCCTCTGAATCATTTGTGTTGGAGTCTGTGTTACCCTTCTCTGCTGAGACTGATTCGGGGAATAGGGTTCTAATTAGGGGAATAGGTTTGAACACTATCAGTTCCATTGCATAAACTGATGTTGGATTGTGGACTGTTGAAAGGTGAGGTTGCTGTGGGGGTGTGTCCTTCGTTGCCTATTGAGCGTATCGATGGAATAACGTTTCTGGAGAGCGTGTATGGCCTGCCATGTTTCCATCTCTAGTGGTTTCCACTAAGCCGCCATTTGTAGGGATTCCTGATGAGAGTGTGCAATTTCCCCCAGAGGTGTCCTCTGCATGTGCAGTGACACGTTCTATGAGCAGTGGCGACCTGGTCACTGCGCCGGCTATCGAGAATACCACGAAGTCTGTCACTGCTTTCCCTGTTATCCCATTATCTGTAACCCGCTCAGATCTAATCAAAGTGCAATGGACTGACCCCACATTAGAAGAGTTGCGTGACCAAATTGTGCCTGTGGAACAGTTGGGAGATGTCGCCCATGGATATTTTCTCCAAGAGGATGTCCTGATAAGAATGTGGGTGTCTCATGGTAGTTGTTTTTTGGGGGAGACGATTAGTCAGGTTGTTGTACCAGTTAAGCTTCGTGAGTTGGTGTTGACAACTTCCCACAATGACGTTGCTGGACATATGGGTGTGAGGAAACCCTACAATCGCGTATTAAGACATGTATTTTGGCCTAGGTTAAAGAGGGATGTTTCTGAGTTCATCAGAACTTGTCACACCTGTGAATTAACTGGTAAACCTAATCAAGCTATGAAGCCGGTACCACTGTTTCCACTCCTGTACTCAGCCAACCTTTTGAGTATCTGATAATTGATTGTTGGTCCTCTGCCTCGTTCTAAAAAGGGTAGTAGTTACCTGTTCACTGTGATGTGTCAGACCACTAGGTTTCCTGCTGCCTATCCTCTCCAGTCTATCACGACTGAGTCTGCTAAAAGCTTTCACTCAGTTTCTGTCACTGTTTGGAATCCCTAAGGTCATCCAGAGTGATCAAGAATCTAATTTCACCTCTAATCTGTTTGGTCAGGTTCTCCAACAGCTCCATATTAAACACAATTTGTCTAGCGCCTATCACGCTCAAAGTCAAGGAGCACTGGAACGTTTCCATCGAACAAGTCTTTGTTGAGAGCTTATTGTACTGAGATGGATAAGGATTGGGAGGAGGGGTTGCCTTGGTTACTGTTAGCCACTAGGGAGGTTACTGTTAGCCATATTAAAGGTTTCAAAGGGTATATGACAAAGTATTGAGATAAACTTTTGTTATTGACCAAATACTTATTTTCCACCATAATTTGCAAATAAATTCATAAACAATCCTACAATGTGATTTTCTGGATTTTTTAAAATAATTTTGTCCGTCATAGTTGAAGTGTACCTATGAAGAAAATTACAGGCCTCTCTCATCTTTTTAAGTGGGAGAACTTGCACAATTGGTGGCTGAGTAAATACCTTTTTGCCCCACTGTATGTGTATGTGACCAATACAATTTTGTTTGATTTTGTACTAATATTGCTAGCCATATAGTATAACAGATAAAAATGACATAAAACCAATGTTATCCCAGATGGATTTCAATTCTTCGTGGGTAAATAGCTAACAATTCTTTGTGGCTATCTGGCTAGCTAACAGTAGTAGCTAGCCGGTTAGCTCTATTGACTTACTATGGGCAATGTAACCGACGCACACTATAGTGGGTATTGTATGCTGGTAACCATGCCAAAATTAACACAGAATGTATTTATTAATGTACTAAGATAAAATATTGTAGTGGGCAACATTTCAATCCGAAGTCGGAGTGTGTTTTCTCTCGCTTCAGCTCAAATAATGACAGAAAGTAGAGGGACACGGACAGAAAGTAGAGGGACACGGACAGAAAGTAGAGGGACACGGGCAGAAAGTAGAGGGACACGGGCAGAAAGTAGAGGGACACGGGCAGAAAGTAGAGGGACACGGACAGAAAGTAGAGGGACACGGACAGAAAGTAGAGGGACACGGACAGAAAGTAGAGGGACACGGACAGAAAGTAGAGGGACACGGACAGAAAGTAGAGGGTCACGGACAGAAAGTAGAGGGACACGGACAGAAAGTAGAGGGACACGGACAGAAAGTAGAGGGACACGGACAGAAAGTAGAGGGACACGGACAGAAAGTAGAGGGACACGGACAGAAAGTAGAGGGACACGGACAGAAAGTAGAGGGACACGGGCAGAAAGTAGAGGGACACGAACAGAAAGTAGAGGGACACGGACAGAATGTAGAGGGACAGGGGCAGAAATAGAGGGACACAGACAGAAAGTAGAGGGACACGGACAGAAAGTAGAGGGACACGGGCAGAAAGTAGAGGGACAGGGGCAGAAAGTAGAGGGACAGGGGCAGAAA
>NW_022261983.1:7457341-7539936 GCF_002021735.2 Oncorhynchus kisutch
CCAAAGCGAGGGCACACTGGGAACGGAGGTCAATTCAACTTCTATTCCATGTTGAAATGACGTGGAAACAATGTTGATTGAACTAGTGTGTGCCCAGTGGTAATGCTCCATGTGCCATGGGTGGCCTGGGATGAGTAGACTCATGGGTCAGATGCAGGTCAAACAGCTGCCAAACTAAGGGTAACTACTTCAAATAATGAATCCACAATGCGGTAGAGATTTATCAGTGTTTGTAGCATGACCTGCAGTGTTTCTGACGACTGCCATTTTGAATTGTAACTGATCAGACTGTGGATTTGTTCTTTGGGCTTTGAAGAAATGATGCTTGATGGAGAAACAGATTAGCGCTGCTTAATTTACAGCAAAGAAGACCACTACAGTATTCAATACCTGCTGAAGCAAAGACTGGTCTTTCTTGGACATTATTCTGTAACTGCAACATAACGGCAAATAGCAACAATTTATGAATGAGGTGAAACGTGACCAGGGATGGTTTCAAATAGGACTGGACAATAGGATTGAAAAATGCATTGTCTTTGCTATCTAAACTATCAAACAGTTCTATTCAGCTTGGACGAAAAATGAATTAAAAGATTCTCAACCACGACATGACAATGTTGACTTGACAATTACAGCACACATTGGAGTCTATACAGTCTAGCAGCAGTTTGGTTAGTGATTAGCCTTGGTCGATGCCATGCTAATACCGTCAATATAACAAAATGTCAGCATTCATCTCTGTAGTAGGACTCTGCACCCTTACTGGTCATGTGACCTGACCAAGAAACATTCTGGGCTATAATTATAATTTGGGCCCTTAGTTTTTCCTGGTGAGGTCACCTGGTACCCATATTGGGTACAATATCTACTCATTCTACACTTCTACTAATCATGGCCTTGGACTGAATGTTGTATCAAATAAAACACGGTGTACAGTACACACACACACACACACACACACGTGTACACTCACTCTCTCACACACACACAGAGAGAGAAACTGTTCAATTACATAGTAAGGGTGCATTCATAGTTATCGGGGGACTTCATACAGTCATCATTAGGTCATGTGATTCCAACTCTGTAACTGTTCAGCTGTGCGCTGTAGGTCCATGACTCAGTGATGAGTATTTGTCCACAGCAAATATGTGTCTTTCTGAGGTTAAAAAAACCCACTTAAGGTCAACCATTTTTTATAGATTTTTTTACCTTTATTTTACTAGGCAAGTCATGACGGCCTAGGAACAGTGGGTTAACTACCTGTTCAAGGGCAGAACGACAGATTTTGTACCTTGTCAGCTCGGGGATTTGAACTTGCAACCTTTCGGTTACTAGTCCAATGCTCTAACCACTAGGCTACACTGCCGCCCCATAATGTTAAACCGACTTTACAGAGTCCATATTTGGACAGTATAAGTCTCAGCAGGACTTGTGCCAGCAAATTAACCATGTGGGATATCATGTGTTTTTATGTCATTTCAAAGTAGTCCCAGTATCTCTACTGTTCCTCCTCTCTCTGTAGTAAGTCATTAGATAACCAAACTACACCTTGGTGTAGTGATCCAGAGGTGATGTGGCCTGCTGCTCACTGTTGTGTTAATACAGTATCTAAGAATAGAGGCATGTTACTAATTCCACATTCTGTGCCCACCATTTTGGACACAATCTTTGTAAACAGACAATATGCACACAGTGAGTCTGCTATAGTCCTAGTCTCACTTTGGCATACTTCCTAAGTCCTAGTCTGGTATTTATCTTGGCTACAGGACAATGTGACAAAGACTGATTGAGGTGGTGGTTCACCCTGCTAGTGTAAACATATGTGCAGGGAATCCTTGTTCTCCATGGTTAAGTCTCGTCTGCTGTCAATCAGTAACCGTAGGTAACAGTCTGGGACATGTCAAAATGCTCTGCGGCGGAAAACGCATGTTTCTTATCAGACCATTTCAGGTAGCACTTCCCGGTTTTAGTCCCTTTTCTTCCGTTTGGGGCCTAATGAACACAACCCTGTTCTGGTCCTCACATGATCCTGTCACTGTCCACCAACGTCAATACACTCAGTACACATCTTCAGCTTTCCACCCAAACACCAGAGAGCAGTCACAACTACAGTTTGTATTCTCTCCTTTATGAAGATATCACAATGTATGGGTTTTACGACCAGGAAAACCCAATGTCATGTCATTGTATGTCTTTTGAGAAAGTAAAGAGAGAGTTGGTAAACAGAGATATGAGACATAAAGAACATGATAACAGCCGTTGAGGAGCAGACACCATGAGGGCTTAGTTCCTTTGGCATTTTTTTCATCTCGTCCACAGTGAGAAGAAAATGCTTACAAAATATCACATCATGAGATCAACTACAATCACTCTCCCTATGTGAGCTGTTCATAGGGCATGATAACAGGTCAGGATGACCGATTCCACCTGCAGAAACACCTGTGTTTGTTTCTCTCTGTGTGTGTGTGTGTGTGTGTGTGTGTGTGTGTGTGTGTGTGTGTGTGTGTGTGTGTGTGTGTGTGTGCGTTTTGTTAGTTTATTTGTTTGTGTGTGGTGAGCTTGTGAGGTTGAGTTGATGTGAAATCAAAGATGTCTGTATAGATCACACATAAGGGATGCATTAGAATTAACAAGCATCAAATGCTGGTCTGCAGGTCTCCATTGAGCAGCGTGCTTTGAGTCTCCGTGGGGTCATTCATCATGCGCGACTTGTCCTGCTTGCTGTCGCTGCGCTCAATCACATCCAGCCCGCCCACCTTCTTCCGACACAGAACGTTCTGGAAGCTCTTCTTGAAGTTCTCCGACAGGAACGCGTAAAGGATGGGGTTGGCACACGAGTTAGCGTAACCCAGGACCACCACGAAGGCAAAGGTGCTCCTCAGGAAGGGCGTGGTGGAGATGGTTCCTGTCACCGACGTCACATTGAAGACATAGAAGGGCAGCCAGCAGAAGACGAACACGGCAACAACGATGGACACCATGCGGGTCACCTTCCTCTCCGAGCGCTTCCTCTTAGTGGACCCGACACGGATCCCTGACGACTTCACCTAAAAAATGATAGATTTGATTTGTATAGCAATCTTAAAAAAACATGAATATTAAAAGACCCGACACAGATCCCTGAGGACTTCACTTTAAGAGTAGTAATAATTATAGATTTGATCTGTATAGCCCACTTTAAAATATAGGTAAATATAACTACATTTCAAGGCACCACACAGGCAAAAACAAAAGAAGAAAAGGATAGATTAAAGTAGACATACTGTGCTACCATTACAACATACGATAGGTCACAACATACGATAGGTCACAACAAACGATAGGTCACAACATACGATAGGTCACAACAAACGACAGGTCACAACATACGATAGGTCACAACATACGATAGGTCACAACAAACGACAGGTCACAACAAACGATAGGGCACAACATACGATAGGGCACAACATACGATAGGTCACAACATACGATAGGTCACAACAAACGACAGGTCACAACATACGATAGGTCACAACAAACGATAGGTCACAACATACGATAGGTCACAGCATACGATAGGTCACAACATACGATAGGTCACAGCATACGATAGGTCACAACATACGATAGGTCACAACAATTTAGTCAGGATGAAATGAAAATAGAAGTATAGAAAGACGGCAGCAGTCAGTCTCTATGTCGGTCCGCCTTGGTCTCAGGAGGTGACACTGATTATGTCCTAATATGGACACCGTAGTGGTGGCAGAACGATGTAAAACAAGTACGACCTTAATGATGATGGTGAGGTAACACAGGCAGGTGACCATGAGACTGACCTTGATGATGAGAAGGTAACACAGGCAGATGACCATGAGACTGACCATGATGATGATGGTGAGGTAACACAGGCAGGTGACTATGAGACTGACTTTGATGATGATGAGAAGGTAACACAGGCAGATGACCATGAGACTGACCTTGATGATGATGAGAAGATAACACAGGCAGATGACCATGAGACTGACCTTGATGATGATGAGAAGGTAACACAGGCAGATGACCATGAGACTGACCTTGATGATGATGAGAAGGTAACACAGGCAGATGACCATGAGACTGACCTTGATGATGATAAGCTAACACAGGCAGATGACCATGAGACTGACCTTGATGATGATGAGAAGGTAACACAGGCAGATGACCATGAGACTGACCTTGATGATGATGAGAAGGTAACACAGACAGATGACCATGAGACTGACCTTGATGATGATGAGAAGGTAACACAGGCAGATGACCATGAGACTGACCTTGATGATGATGAGAAGATAACACAGGCAGATGACCATGAGACTGACCTTGATGATGATGAGAAGATAACACAGGCAGGTGACCATGAGACTGACCTTGATGATGATGAGAAGGTAACACAGGCAGATGACCATGAGACTGACCTTGATGATGATGAGAAGGTAACACAGGCAGATGACCATGAGACTGACCTTGATGATGATGAGAAGGTAACACAGGCAGATGACCATGAGCGGGAGGAAGAAACCCAGGACGAAGGTGTAGAACATGAAGGCGGTGTAGTAGGCCTCCTCAGGCTCCGGCCACACAATGGTACAGAAGCAACTGTTGTGCTTGGTGATTAAACCGCTGTAGATTATGATAGGCAGGTTGACCAGGAGTGACACTCCCCACACTGCCAGGTTGATGGTCTTGGCCATACGTGGCTTGCGCCACTTGGTGGACCGGATGGGGTGCACAACGGCCAGGTAGCGGTCGATGCTCATGACCATAAGGCAGAAGATGGAGGTGAACTGGTTGAGTGAGTCCACGGTCATGACCACGCGGCACAGCACCGCACCGAATGGCCAGTGGACCAGCGCCAGCTGAATGGCGATGAACGGTAACCCCAACATGAACAGAACATCTGCGACTGCCAAATTCATGATGTAAATATTCGTGACCGTCTTCATCTTGGCGTAGCGCAGGATGACGTAGATCACAAGGGCGTTGCCACAGAGACCGATACCACACACCAGGAAGTAGAGGAAGGTGATGACCATGGTGCTGGTCTGGTTGAACGTGTTGTCGCCCGTATAGGTACCATTGGGTTCCGTTGACTCGTTGCCCAGAATAAAGCTGTCGTACATCAGGGGTTCTTCGGTTAGGTTGGGGAGCGAGGAGGGGAACACCCAGGAGTCCATGGTGGCACTGGTTCCTCAATGTCTCTCAGATATCCAAGCAACTCGGACTATGACATCCCACCTGCATGGATGGAAGAAAATAACAGAATCAATGTGGTGCCTCTCAGAATCAATGTGGCCTCTCGCACTCTCTCTGTCTCTGTCTCTCAGTCTCTTTCTCTAGGGAACAAACATTTTTGAAAGGCCTCACAAAATATAACAGCACACAGTTCTGAAATATAAATGTACATTTACTCTCTGTTCCCCTCCACCCTCAGATTTTCATTAGAAACTATCTTACCTTCTTTTGCCCCTAATGAACCTCAAAGAACATTGCAGTTGTTGTTTTTCTAAGTTGAGGTTACTTGGGGTAAATTGTTTTGGATTCCAAAGTCCCTCAGTTTAGCACCCTTTTTGTCCAAGCTCGGCTTAAACATGTTTGATAATATTAGCTTATTATATTAGCAATAACTAGAGGTGGGAAAACTATCCAATTGTCATACTTGAGTAAAAGTAAAGATAACTTAATAGAAAATGACTCAAGTAAAAGTGAAAGTCACCCAATGAAATATTACTTGAGTTAGTCTACAAGTATTTGGTTATAAATATACTTACGTAGGAAGAGTAAATGTAATTGCTCAAATATACTTAAAAGTATAAGTTATTTAAAATTCCTTATATTATTAAACAGGCATCATTTTGTTTTTTTTCTGGATAACCAGGGTCACACTCCAAGACAGACATCATTTACAAACAAAGCATGTGTTTAGTGAGTCTGTCAGATCAGAGGCAGTAGGGATGACCAGGGATGTTCTCTGTTTAGTGAGTCTGCCAGATCAGGGGCAGTAGGGATGACCAGGGATGTTCTCTGTTTAGTGAGTAGGCCAGATCAGGGGCAGTAGGGATGACCAGGGATGTTCTCTGTTTAGTGAGTCTGCCAGATCAGGGGCAGTAGGGATGACCAGGGATGTTCTCTGTTTAGTGAGTCTGCCAGATCAGGGGCAGTAGGGATGACCAGGGATGATCTTTTGATGAGTGTGGGAATTGTTCTGTCCTGCTAAGCATACAAAATGCAAAATGTACTTTTGGGTTTCATGGAGTAAAAAGTACATCATTTTCTTTAGGAATGTAGTTAAGTAAAAGTAGTCAAAAATACTACTTAAGTAGTACTTTAAAGTAGTTTTACTTGAGTACTTTACACCACTGACTATTGTGATTGTCTACAAATGCTTAAGTGTAGACTGTAGCATAGCTAAAAGGGATTGTCTTTCCAGACAATGCAGGTAATTCTGCCCCCCTCAGCTCCGAGGATGGCACATGCTGTTGACTTAATTGATTAGGATGTTAATGAGTGTGCCACGCTTGTGCTGTTTCAATAAAACCATGCTCATCACAGACTACTGTAATAATAACCTGTCTCAAACCAGGAAGAGATGGGATGGCTTTTGAAACCACACAGGCAGGCTGACCTGGTTTAAATACTATTTGAAATACTTTACCTGGGCTTGATTGAGCTTGCCTGGCGAAATGGAACCAATGAAATAGTCCCAGAACTGTAAACCCCACACCTCTGGCACTCCAGACAGACTCAATCAAACACTCAAAGAACACATACTATTTGAACCCAGGTCTGGCACACAGGGCAGCTTGCTCTCCCCCACCTCCAATGCATTGGGTAGATATTTACTAATGTCCTTATGTAACTTGGTAACCTGTGTTACAATCACACTTCAGACCATTGGTTCCTGGGGCCTCATTTGTAAGCCCTGCATACATAAATAATGGTTGACAGTATGGGCAGGCTACAGTATTGACGTGCAATAGGAGCGCGACATCATTACCTATTTCATCTCAGAGCCTATACCAAGGCTGGACATACAGTATAAACCCAATAATCTGTTGATAAACTAAATATTGAACAACAATTTGTCATTTGCATGCAGTGGCCAAATGGCAATAGTTCCACATTATACAGGAAATAAGGGACGTTATTGTCACTATAAAAGGTGAATGGAGGCGTCTTCCAGGCAGAGTTTTAATGCTCGTTCAGGCGCACACAGTTTTATGACAGGCCTGATATATAACGGGAAACATGCAATGTATGGCTTGTGCCACGTTTATACATCTCAATATTATTGTAAGTGCACAGACTTTTCAGAAATGGCATATGCAGAAATTGAGTGTGAAATGTACATAACATTATAAATGAGGTCCCTGGCCCTGGAGGTGTCTGTTGAGAGAGAGACTCTTGGTTGGCTGGTTCAGCTGCAGCCTCTGTCTACAGTCAGCCTGTGGTAATCACTACTGGGTAAGCCCCATGATCTTCGAAAATTGATGGGGATGGACCTATATCCTGTCCACGAATGCATAGGCATCATGCTCCATTAAAGCCCATTAACCGAGGGCACATGTCCCCTGATTTGGATCCCATTTGGGATCAAATATACAGAGCCTTCAGAAAGTATTCAACCCCTTTGACTTTATCCACATGTTGTTGTGCGACAGCCTGAATATAACATTGATTAAATGTAGGTTTCTTTTTACAAATGAAAGCTCAAATGTCTTGAGTCAATAAGTATTCAACCCGTTTGTTATGGCAAAAAAGCAGACATTGAATATCCCTTTGAGCATGGTGACGTCATTAATTACACTTTGGAGGGTCTATCTATACACGCAGTCACTACAAAGATACTGTACAGGCGTCCATCCTAACTCTGTTGCCAGAGAGGAAGAAACCGCTCAGGGATTTCACCATGAGGCCAATCGTGACTTTAAAACAGTTACAGAGTTTAATGGCTGTGATAGGACAAACTGAGGATGGATCAACAACATTGTAGTTACCAACATAACACATCACTGAGTATCACTTCATATTTTCAAGCATGGTGGTGGCTGCATCATGTAATGGGTATGCTTGTCGTCGGCAAGGACTAGGGAGTTTTTTTAGGATAAAAATAAACAGAATAAAATTCTAGTGGAAAACCTACAGGCCAAATATACACTGCCGTTGCCTATCAAAATGACATTGAATGTTCCTGAGTGGTCTAGTTACAGTTTAGACTTGAATTGGCTTGAAAATCTATGGCAAGACTTGGAAATGGCTGTCTAGCAAGGATCAACTACCAACTTCACAGAACTTGAAGAATTTAAAAAAGAATCATGTGCAAATGTTGAACAATCTAGGTGTGCAAAGCTCTTAGAGACTTAAAGACTGACAGCTGTAATTGCTTCCAGAGGTAATTCTAACATGTATTGACTCAGGTGGTTTAACACTTATCTAATCAAGATATATATTACTGTATTATTATTATATATATATATATATTTATTTATTTATTTTTTACAAATGTTGGAATTGTTCTTCCACTTTGACATTACAGAGTATCTTTTGTAGATCATTGACAGTAAATGACAATTTAATCCATTGAATCCCACTTTGAAACAATACAAGTCAAGGGGTTTGAATACTTTCCTGAATGCACTGTACAATTCATTGTTTCACAGAGAATACGTTGAAATATATTGAATTGGACCATCACTGCCCACACAAAAGCATTAGTGAGGGACTTGAGTCATGACATCTCTGTAGGAGGGCCCAGTTGTTTATGCACTCAGTCATTGGTTTCACAGCATGTTGGGTACTTCTTTTACCATTCAGCCTTAAAGGCCCTTATCAAGTGTAATCACACAACAGATTAAAAGCTGCAACAGTAGGGCCCTGGTGTGTGTATGGACAGCTCCCCTTGGAATTCTCTCTCCTTTTAAATACATTTTTTTTTTTCACCTTTATTTAACCAGGTAGGCCAGTTGAGAACAAGTTCTCATTTACAACTGCGACCTAGCCAAGATAAAGCAAAGCAGTTCAACACAAACAACAACACAGAGTTACACATGGAGTAAACAAACAGAGTCAATAATAGGACAATCTATATACAGCATGTGGAAATGAGGTGGGATAAGAGAGATAAGGCAATAAATAGGCCATGGTGGCGAAGTAATTACAATATAGCAATTAAACACTGGAATGGTAGATGTGCAGAAGATGAATGTGCAAGTAGAGATACTGGGGAGCAAAGGAGCAAGATAAATAAATAAATACAGTATGGGGAGGAGGTAGATTGGATGGCCTATTTACAGATGAGCTATGTGCAGTGATCTGTGAGCTGCTCTGACAGCTGGTTCTTAAAGCTAGTGAGGGAGGTAAGAGTCTCCAGCTTCAGAGATTTTTGCAGTTCGTTCCAGTCATTGGCACACACACACGTATGCATGGATACAGACACACACACACACACACACACCATAGGGAAGTCATTCAGTCAACTCCCCAGTCACAGCCTACTTCCTGAGAACTGCTTGTCCTTCACTTGATACTAGACTATAGTCTTCCCTCAGTAAATAACAACCCAAAGGTTACTCCTCTACACTGTTATAGAAAACGTGTATTTATTAGGGGGTGGGAATGAATGCAAATTAGTATGTAAATGATTCCCGCCTATGTAATTGAAAGAAAGGAAGGACTGCGGCACCAAAATCAGTGAGCCGTGACAGAGTCAAATTAGAGTGCAGTTCGGTGTCAGCACGTAGTGGGAGGGATGCCCCCTGCCAACCTGAGATAATATCAACATCATAACATGTTTCATTATGCCAATTTGTCATTGCACCTCCTGCACAGTGAAAGCTGCCTCGGAGGCGTCTGAGATATGGGTATTGTTGTGTTAAATAAGCAACACCAGATACGAGGGAGGAGGGAGGGGTATTTGGGATGTTGAAAACAAAACAGTAAAACAGATGATGACATTGCCTGGGCCACGTGTCCATGTGTTAGTCCCAAATAGAACCCTATTCCCTCCCTTTGTGCTGCACTACTTTGACCAGGGCCCATAGTGTCCACTGCCCATAGGGTGTCCACTGCCCATAGGGTGTCCACTGCTCATAGAGTGGCATTTGGGGCGCAGACCGTGGACTCCATTCTATCAGGTCCACGCTAGCTGACACCCACATAGCAGTTGTTTGGCAGTGTCAGAGGTGGAATTGCATTAGGGCCGTCAAATCCACAAGCGGCTCCCGGCATTATACCTAAAGCATTATCCCTAAAGCATTATCCCTAAAGCGTTATCCCTAAAGCATTATGCATAAAGCATTGTCCCTAAAGCGTTATCCCTAAAGCGTTATCCCTAAAGAATTATACATAAAGCATGCTCCCTAGAGCATTATCCCTAAAGCCTTATCCCTAAAGCATTATCCCTGAAGCATTGTCCCTGAAGCATTATACATAAAGCATCATCCATAAAGCATTATACCTAAAGCATTATCCATAAAGCATTATCCCTGAAGCATTATACCTAAAGCAATATACATAAAGCATTACACATAAAGCATTATCCCTAAAGCATTACACATAAAGCATTATCCCAAAAGCATTATCCCAAAAGCAATCCCTGACGCATTATCCATAAAGCATTACCCCTGAAGCATGATCCTTGAAGCGTTATCCCTAAAGTTGTATACCTAAAGCATTATCCCTAACGCGTTATACATAAAGCATTATCCCTGAAGCCTTATACATAAAGCAACAGTCACATTAGAATAAATCCAGCCTTGTAAGAAAACCTTGATTAGGCTGATAGAAATCCTCATTATTTTGTTTAATTAAAAGCTAGCTCATCACTTACCGTGCCAGAGACAAAGAGAGTAGCCTAACAACTGAAACGGTTGCTATCAATGCACTAAATTCACAACACTACTATACACTGAAGCATTTCGCTACACTGGCAATAACATCTGCTAGATATGTGTATGTGACAAATAAACATTTGATTTGATTTGTACAAAACATTAGGAACAGCTGCTCTTTCCATGACATCGACTGACCAGGTGAAGCCAGGTAAAAGCTATGATCCCTTATTGATGTCACTTGTTAAATCCACTTCAATCAGTGTAGATAAAGGGGAGGGGACAGGTTAAAGAAGGATTTTTAAGCCTGTGTCAAGAACTGCAATACTGCTCGTTTTTTCACACTCAACTGACACAACTGTGGGAAGCATTGGAGTCAGCATGGGGCAGCATCCGGGTGGAATGCTTTCAACACCTCGAAGAGTGCCCCACCAAATTGAGGCTGTTCTGAGGGCAAAGGGGGGTGCAACTCAATATTAGTACGGTGTTCCTAATGTTTTGTACACTCAGTGTAATTACCTATTATATCCTGCAACCCGAATGGGACCCTATTACCTACATAGTGCACCACTTTTGACCAGGACCCATAGGAAATAGGGTGCCATTTCAGATGCATGATGCAACATGTTTGCTCCATGTTTAGATGTACATTTTGGACTTGTTGAAATGACGTTGGTGGGTTGACGTTGGCTCCTGAACTATGAATAGATGCACTGTACAGTATGTATTGAATGCAACATTGAGCAATTCGTCAACAAGTGGTTCAGTCTCAGTAGTCTGGATCTAAGCCTAGTGGTAGAATTGAAATATATAATGAAATAGAATAAAATGAAATAGAATAGAATATAGAGAAGAATAGACTAGAAGAGCTCCTGTGGGTTGTTTAGAAACCTGATTCATTGTTCTGCCAGATTACTTCCCTCTGTCTTCTCAGGCACTGCCTCAATAGAATAGACAGCATGTGGGCTGATTGGCACCTGATAGAAAAAGAGGCTGAAATACGGGATGCAAATACAGCTGTCTGTCGGTCCCGAGCTCATTGGTGTGGAAAACTGTGAGGGGCCCAGTTGAAACAATGTTGATAGTTCGCTAGTGGACTGGACCCATAAATTAGAGACCCCCCCCCCCACCCCCCCCAGTCTCATTCCCTCCCTGTAATTCACACACTGCCAAGGACTGTAAAAATGTGACCTGATACGTCTCTGCTTGGCATTGCTTTGGTTTAGAATAGACCACATGAGTGCTGTTCAGGCACTACCTGACAGATTTCTACCTTGTTCTGACAGTTTACTCTGCTCTGTCTTTTGAAGCACTGGATCCTTACATGTTATTATTATTATTTATTTATTTTAAATTACATTTTACCTTTATTTAACTTGGCAAATCAGTTAAGAACTAATTCTTATTTACAACGACGGCCTAGGAACAGTGGGTTAACTGCCTTGTTTATGGGCAGAATGACAGATCTTTACCTTGTCAGCTCAGGGGATTTGATCTAGCAACCTTTCAGTTACTGGCCCAAACCTCTAACCACTAGGCTACCTGCCGCCCCTTATGTCGTATTCTAACTCAACGCACTGTAGAGCACTGGCACGATGCACCTGATAGCTTGCCATCAGTTTACTCCGCTCTGTCTTTTCAGGCACACAGTAACTCTGTCACCAACGTTTAGCGCAGTGATTTAAAGGGCTGAGTGGGAAATCTGGAGTAGACGATAAGGAGCTACTCATCTGTTTGTTCTTGCAGCAACAGACCCTGTTGAGCCGATGATCAGAACATTCAAATCCACGTTACCACAGATAGTGGTCGGGGATTGGAACCATCAACATTGAAATACGCGCAACATGAAAGAGTTAATCCAATGACAGTTATCTGATAAAATAGTGTCATAAATCACTCAGTCTATGAATGTGACAATACATTTGAAAAACTAAGTAGAGTAAAGCGATAGTAGGATTTGAAGCTTAAATATTGAATCAACATTTCAATAACATCAAGACACATGATTTCCCTTGTGTTTCTTTACCATGATGACTGAATAACAATTATAGACTAGATCATTTTTTCATACACCTAAACTGACAGAAAATGTCAGTTGGAAAATTGTAAGACCCGATATAACATTGCTTTTAGATATTGACACATTTCTATATTTTCCTTACCTTTAAAATCGATTAAATATAATCCAATGTAAAACTTTATTCCGTTTATCTGAGTTCAATGGGTCTTCATTTCCCACCATGAAACATTCTCAAACACCTCTCCAATACGTTCAGCCGAAACGAGGTTTGACAGCTCTGCCATTTGAATTCACCTTTCAAAATAAACAACCTTTGATAATTTGCCATCATGCTGAAATTAGTTATAAAAAAGATCGAGATCATTGAAAATATGTCTACGCAAGAAAAGTAATAAATGTATGTGGCACGACTCTGTGCGTCTGGCTACATGGTAAGGTGCGCACAGAAAATGCCTTGAGTGAAAAGGGCCGGATAGAGTGGAGATGCGGAGCGCGCGCAGCTTGTATTAGCTACTCACAGCTTGTAATGACAGACACCGGGTAGAGACCTCGTACAGGGCTGTTGCTGTTGCTTGCTACTGTTCTCCAGCCCGAAACACAGATGGAGTTACTGGTCCATTATTTCCCCGTTCCTTCTCCGTTTCCTCCCATTTAATAAAATAAAAGCATGCAGTAACCTCGTTGTCACCAGGCTATTACGTCAGGACTGAGCCAGCACTCTACGAAAAGATGAAGGTGGTTAGTGAGCTGAAGCCTTGTTTACCTCCGGTCTTCATTTGAGCTGTGAGATTAAACATAATTATTGGAAATGTCATGATTTATTGATTATAGGCGTATATATCATCAAGTAATATATTGACCAAATGTATTGAAAATGATAGTCGTTATGTTAGCATAATCATTAGAGCTAAATTATGCCAGATACCTCTTGTATTTCTGCTGTGCAGCCTATGACAAAACATACTGTTCATTCGAAATGGATTGTGAAAGTAGCCAACCAGTAGCCAACCAGTGTGGTAGAGGAGGGGACATGAGACACCATACCAGCATCACACATAGCTTTGAGTGGACGAGAACCAAGTTATTCACACAGTTGCGTTTACCCTTCAGTTCATCGACAGCTTCCAAACGCAAAGAAAGACAAAACAACATGCAGCAGACAGACAACCGTTATCTTTGGCATAAAAAGAACTGCAAACACTGTTCTGCCTGCCGTCATGCTGACCTGTTGCACTCCCATGAGCATAGATTGTTATGCAGACCTGGGTTCAAATACTATTCGAAATCATTTAAAATACTCTAGGGTTTGATTAAGCTTGTCTGACCACAATGGACCCAATAGAAAGTCCCCCAAAATTCAAAACTCTTGGAAGGCAGAAAAAAAGCACAAAAAAAGGTAAGTGTTAAAAATATTTGTAATAGTATTTGAACCCTGGTATGAAACTGTGTGGAACAAGAATGATTGTGTAACAGATTAAACTACCATGTCCTTTCCTCTAATGTTTTGTGACCAGGGGGAAGAGTCAAAGTGAGTCCCAAATAGCACCCTATTCACATAGCCGCGGGATGTAGGGTTGCTGCGGGACCCCTGAAAAATCGGAATATATAAATATATATATTATGATCATTTTTTTCTCTCACAAAAGTAGTGCACTGCGCCTTTACTAGTCCTGTATTAGAGGATCGATATAGCTGTCAGTAGCGTTCGTACTTGCTGTAGCGTTCTGACTTACGTCATTGGTGCTGCTGGCACTCTTTGGACATGATCCTTGCCATCCTACAGAGTGTAAGCCAGTCAGCGGACATTCCGGGGGGGGTTGTATCTGTGACACTGCAGATAAAAGCCATGTCTGTGTGTGTCAAACCGAATCCTGCCTCTTCTCCCCTCACCATTCACATTAGATAACCACAGACTTCTAAATGGCTGTTTTCCTTGAAAACCCCACCATTCTTTCTTCCATTTAATTGACACACACTGGTTGAATCCATGTTGTTTTCACATAATTTCAATGAAGTTACAGTGGCAAGAAACAGTATGTGAACCCTTTGGAATGACCTGGATTTCTGCATAAACTGGTCATGCAATTTGATCTGATCATCATCTTAGTCACAACAACAGACAAACACAGTCTGCTTAAACTAATAACACACAAACAATTCTATGTTTTTACGTCTTTAGTGAACACACCATGTACACATGCACAGTGTAGGGTGGGAAAAGTATGTGAGCCCTTGCATTCACCCTCCTTTGGCAGCAATACACTCAAACAAATGTTTTCTGTAGTTGCGGATCAGACCTGAAAAACGGTCAGGAGGAATTTTGGACCATTCATCTTCAGTTCAACAATATTCTTAACATGTCTGGTAAAAACCGCTCTCGAGGTCATGCCACAGCATCTTAAACCGGGTTGAGGTCAGGACTCTGACTGGGCCACTAGAAGACGTATTTTCTTCTGTTGAAGCCATTCTATTGTTGATTTACTTCTGTGTTTTGGGTTGTTTACCTGTTGCATCACCCAACTTCTGTTGAGCTTCAATTGGCAGACAGATAGCCTTACATTCTCCTGTAAAATGTCTTGATAAACTTGGGAATAAATTTTTCCATCGATGATAGCAGCTGTCAAGGCCCTGAGGCAGCAAAGCAGCCCCGAACCATGATGCTCCCTCCACCATACATTAAATCAAATCAAATCTAATTTTCGTACATCAGCTGATATCTCTAAGTGCTGTACAGAAACCCTACCTAAAACCCCAAACAGCAAGCAATGCAGGTGTAGAAGCACGGTGGCTAGGAAAAACTCCTGAGAAAGGCCAAAACCTAGGAAGAAACCTAGAGAGGAACCAGGCTATGAGGGGTGGCCAGTCCTCTTCTGGCTGTGCCGGGTGGAAATTATAACAGAACATGGCCAAGATGTTCAAATGTTCATAAATGACCAGCATGGTCAAATAATAATAATCACAGTAGTTGTCGAGGGTGCAGCAAGTCAGCACCTCAGGAGTAAATGTCAGTTGGCTTTTCATAGCTGATCATTAAGAGTATCTCTACCGCTCCTGCTGTCTCTAAAGAGTTGAACAGGTCAGGATTCCATAGCCGCAGGCAGAACAGTTGAAACTGGAGCAGCAGCACGGCAAGGTGGACTGGGGACATCAAGGAGCCATCATGCCAGGTAGTCCTGAGGCATGGTCCTAGGGCTCAGGTCCTCCGAGAGAAAGAAAGAAAGAGAGAATTAGAGAGAATTAGAGAGAGCATACTTAAACTTTACAGTTGGGATGAGGTTTTGATGTTGGTGTGCTGTGCCTTTTTTTCTCCACACATAGAGTCGTGTGTTCCTTCCAAACATCTCAACTTAGTTTAATCTGTCCACAGAATATTTTGCCAGAAGTGCTGTGGAACATCCAGGTGCTCTTTTGCGAATTTCAGATGTGCAACAATGTTTTTTTTGGACAGCAGTGTTTAGTGTTTAACGTATCTAAGACTTGTCAACAGAGACGTTAGCATGTTCCAGAGATTTCTATAAGTCTTTAGCTGACACTCAAGGATTCTTCTTAACCTCATTGAGCATTCTGCGCTGTGCTCTTGCAGTCATCTTTGCAGGACGGCCTCTCCTAGGGAGAGTGGCAACAGTGCTGAACTTTCTCCATTTATAGACAATTTGTCTTACTGTGGACTGATGGACATCAAGGCTTTTAGAGATACTTTTGTAAAACCTTCCAGCTTATTGCAAGTCAACAATTCTTAATCTTAGGTCTTCTGAGATCTCTTTCGTTCAAAGCATGGTTCACATCAGGCAAGGCTTCTTGTGAATAGCAAACTCACATTTTGTTACTGTTTCTTTATAGGGCAAGGCAGCTCTAACCAACATCTCCAATCTCGTCTCATTGATTGGACTCCAGGTCAGCTGACTCCTGACTCCAATTAGCTTTTGGAAAAGTCATTAACCTAGGGGTTCACATACTTTTTCCAACCTACACTGTGAATGTTTAAACGATGTATTCAATACAGACAAGAAAAATACAATATATTTTTTGTTATTAGTTTAAGCAGACTGTGTTTGTCTATTGTTGTGACTAAGATGAAGATCAGTTCAAATTTTCTGACTAATTTATGCAGAAATCCAGGTAATTCCAATGGGTTCACATACTTTTTCTTGCCACTTATTGAACCAACTTGGTTTTGAAATGTGAAAATTGACGTCTGTACCCAGAATCACTTGAATCACTTGGAGAATTGTTTAATTGCCTTTTAAAATAAATAGCTTATACCTGAAATGAAATGAAATTGTCTGTCTGTTTCACATTTGGAGATAGTGTTTCCTGTTGTGATTGATATTCAGTTCTTTGCATCCCAAATGGCACTTTATTCCCTATTTAGTGCACTCCTTTTGACCATGGCCCACAGGGAATAGGGTGCGTCTGTCTCTCTCTGACCATGTTGATCTGATTGATTTCACTTTTGCCATCTGGCCCTACAGCAGAGCTCTTTGTATTCACTGGATCACAAGATGAAGAGTGTCTGAGTGGGAATATGGAGTTTTTCTGCTGTTCCCTTCCTTCTTACAAAAGACGGGGATGAGATGGACGAGAGTATGAGTGATAATGGTTCCTCTGTGTGTGTGTGTGTGTGTGTGTGTGTGTGTCTGTGTCTGTGTGTCTGTGTCTGTGTCTGTGTCTGTGTCTGTGTCTGTGTGTCTGTGTGTCTGTGTGTCTGTGTCTGTGTGTGTGTGTCTGTGTGTGTGTGTGTGTGTGTAATAGTGAATATGATGTTATTCTGCTGTTCTTTCCCTTCTTTCTCATAAACAAGGGGGATGAGAGAGACATGAGTCGGGGTAGTAATAACGCTTCCTCAGGGCTTCAATAAAAGGCTCTGTGGGTGAGGAGGAAGTGGAACTAATCTCAGTGTCTAAAAAGTTTATCTTCCACTGTTGCTTGTAGCCACAGAGTATCCACTTAACAGGGTGGTTTCTGGGATCCCTGTTGAACCAAAAATGAGAAGAAAGTGCTTTCATATCCAGAAATATACAAACTGTTCCAAAGGGGAGAGTGGAGGAGAGGAGAGAGGAGTGTGCTGGTTTGTCACGAGCATTGTGTTCAGTATGAAGTAGTGCTGTTCTTAATAGAAGATATGGAAAAACCCATAACACACACTAATACACACAGACACACTGGTCAGCATTGTCTCATCTCCCATGGAGCTGCTTAATAAATGCGGTATGGTTTGATGTTCCTAATGACACACTCCACTCAGCAAATGAAAGGTTGAGGTCCACGCCCAGTGTGGTATTGAACTATTTGAGTCCCTTCCAGGTATTGTATAACACACCCTACACTCACACTAAGGGCCTTCCAGTACTGGGTCATGTTCATTATGCACCAAACGGAAGAAAATGGACTGAAACAAGGAGGGGACGACCTGGACTTGTCCAATAAAAAAAAAATCATGTTCATTTTCCATTGCAAGCAACAACAAAAAAATCAGTTGTGTGCCCTATCTATCCAGGCACAGATTCTGTCTCACAGGTACACACTGACTGACTGCATCTCTGTAGGAACAGAGGCTCTCTCACTGGTACACACTGACTGACTGCATCTCTGTAGGAACAGAGGCTCTCTCACTGGTACACACTGACTGACTGCATCTCTGTAGGAACAGAGGCTCTCTCACTGGTACACACTGACTGACTGCATCTCTGTAGGAACAGAGGCTCTCTCACAGGTACACACTGACCGACTGCATCTCTGTAGGAACAGATGCTCTCTCACTGGTACACACTGACTGACTGCATCTCTGTAGGAACAGAGGCTCTCTCACTGGTACACACTGACTGACTGCATCTCTGTAGGAACAGAGGCTCTCTCACAGGTACACACTGACTGACTGCATCTCTGTAGGAACAGAGGCTCTCTCACAGGTACACACTGACCGACTGCATCTCTGTAGGAACAGAGGCTCTCTCACTGGTACACACTGACTGACTGCATCTCTGTAGGAACAGAGGCTCTCTCACTGGTACACACTGACTGACTGCATCTCTGTAGGAACAGAGGCTCTCTCACTGGTACACACTGACCGACTGCATCTCTGTAGGAACAGAGGCTCTGTCACTGGTACACACTGACTGACTGCATCTCTGTAGGAACAGAGGCTCTCTCACTGGTACACACTGACTGACTGCATCTCAATAGGAACAGAGGCTCTCTCACAGGTACACACTGACTGACTGCATCTCTGTAGGAACAGAGGCTCTCTCACAGGTACACACTGACTGACTGCATCTCAATAGGAACAGAGACTCTCTCACTGGTACACACTGACTGACTGCATCTCAATAGGAACAGAGGCTCTCTCACTGGTACACACTGACTGACTGCATCTCTGTAGGAACAGAGGCTCTCTCACTGGTACACACTGACTGACTGCATCTCAATAGGAACAGAGACTCTCTCACTGGTACACACTGACTGACTGCATCTCTGTAGGAACAGAGGCTCTCTCACTGGTACACACTGACTGACTGCATCTCTGTATGAACAGAAGCTCTCTCACTGGTACACACTGACTGACTGCATCTCTGTAGGAACAGAGGCTCTCTCACAGGTACACACTGACTGACTGCATCTCAATAGGAACAGAGACTCTCTCACTGGTACACACTGACTGACTGCATCTCTGTAGGAACAGAGGCTCTCTCACTGGTACACACTGACTGACTGCATCTCTGTAGGAACAGAGGCTCTCTCACTGGTACACACTGACTGACTGCATCGCTGTAGGAACAGAGGCTCTATCACTGGTACACACTGACTGACTGCATCTCTGTAGGAACAGAGGCTCTCTCACAGGTACACACTGACTGACTGCATCTCAATAGGAACAGAGACTCTCTCACTGGTACACACTGACTGACTGCATCTCAGTAGTCTAACATGTCTTCCTCTGCTCATCTCTTCTCCCTTTTTGTACTCTGACTTAAAGGAAAAGGGGGTAAATCCCCTGCCAGCCCTGATATTGTCTTCCTCAGGCACAGAGAGAGTTCTACGGCTGCCCAGCACCTGCCCTTCCGCCCTCCTATGAGAAAAGTGCCCTTTCAGATTGGTGGTGTTTTTCTGTTATTACATTTGTATTTCCCTTTAAGTCTATTCTCTCTCTCTCTTCTTAATGAAATGAGTCTGCCATCAAACTAGCTCAATTCTAATTAGTCTAACATGGAAAATTCCCACTCCCCTCTTCTCTGCCACCACATGAGAGCATGCGAGGCACTCCGCCTGCAGGCAGAAGCTACCGACATTGAACGGAATTGTAGAAGTGGCTCCCTTGTGAGTTACATGTGTCATCTCACTGTCAGGGACAGGGAAGGCTTCAATTATACTGTTTGTTAGGAGGCATAAGAGAAGATGTCAACAGCGGAATAAACTCCAATCACAGTTAAAGACTAGTTATATTTTTAAACAGCAGAGATAGCTAGCTAACTATCTGATTTAGGTTCTGCCTTTAGGTTCACTACGATCAGATGATAGCCTCCCTCTGAGCCGTTGGCTATGAGCTCACTTACAGTGGTATGAGTGTGATTTTGCAGAAAATAAAGGCCTATGTTTAAAAACAAATACATGTTTATATTTGGCATCAGATAATGAATGTAATACATTTAAGTCAACTTATTTTTTTGACATGCCCTGCCCCCATTATTTCAGATCAGTACAGATGAATGAGAGGAGACAAGTAGAGGTAGCTATTCTAGAATATTAAGATGCACCTAGGTTCTTCTAGATGATGTTGAAAGAAATAGGGCTATATTCATTAGCCAATGTGTTTTAAAGAAAATGAGAGTTGCAGATTTGGACATTTAGAAGCAACTGATGTGGTATGCTAAATAGTGTTTACTGAACCAAATGTTAATATATGTGCCTCATGTGCATTGCTTTGAAGAAGTCTCTGTGGTACTAGAGTGCTGTAGTCTGTACATTTCTGCTTTCATGCAGCATTCACAGCTGCAGCCCAATGGGGACTATAGAGTCTATACTAAACTCTGAGCCTGACCTAGTGTATCAGAGTAAAGTGCTATGGAGATGAGAGGTACGGAGATATGGGGGAAAGGAATGAAGAGACAGGGAGATGGGGAAGAGAAAGAGGGGAGAGGTAGGTAAGAGTGAGAGAACATACTCTTTTCCGTCCAGCTGCTACCTCCAGCGTTCCTGTATCCAACCTTTAATTGCCCAGGGGGAGACCCTCTCCCCTGTGCTCTGGGCCTGAGTGCTTTATTACAGTCTTTGTAGAATCCATGACAACACAACCGTCTTTGGGACATAAAACCAAATCAAATTTTATTTGTCACATGCTAGACTGACAGTGAAGTTGTAACGGTTGTCATGGGTGGAAGAAGGAGAGGACCAAAGTGCAGCGTGGTTAGTGACAACCGAAACAGTTCTATCTGGTGCAGACACACAAAGACTGAAAATAACCACCCACAAAACACAAAGGAAAACAGGATACCTAAATATGGTTCTCAATCAGGGACAACGATAGACAGCTGCCTCTGATTGAGAACCATATCAGGCCAAACACAGAAACAGAAAATATAGAAAAACTAACATAGACTGCCCACCCCAACTCACGCCCTGACCATACTAAATAAAGACAAAACCAAGGAATAAAGGTCAGAACGTGACAGAAGTGCTTACTTACGGGCCCTTCCCAACAATGCAGAGAAGCATCATTAATCAGCAACCCGTACAACCCGTACAACGGCAGCGATCAAAGCAGCGCCATTCTATAAACAACATGTGATGTGTGTGATATCATTTGCGATGTCTTTTGCACCAGGCTGTGTGAAGCTAGCATCCAAGCCCAGTGTTAGTGCCCTAGCGGTAGCGCATAAACAACATACAGTACATTTACATGATACTGTATCTTTAGCATCCAAGCCCAGTGTTAGTGCCCTAGCGGTAGCACATAAACAACATACAGTACATTTACATGATACTGTATCTTTAGCATCCAAGCCCAGTGTTAGTGCCCTAGCGGTAGCACATAAACAACATACAGTACATTTACATGATACTGTATCTTTAGCATCCAAGCCTAGTGTTAGTGCCCTAGCGGTAGCACATAAACAACATACAGTACATTTACATGATACTGTATCTTTAGCATCCAAGCCCAGTGTTAGTGCCCTAGCGGTAGCGCATAAACAACATACAGTACATTTACATGATACTGTATCTTTAGCATCCAAGCCCAGTGTTAGTGCCCTAGCGGTAGCACATAAACAACATACAGTACATTTACATGATACTGTATCTTTAGGATCCAAGCCCAGTGTTAGTGCCCTAGCGGTAGCACATAAACAACATACAGTACATTTACATGATACTGTATCTTTAGCATCCAAGCCCAGTGTTAGTGCCCTAGCGGTAGCACATAAACAACATACAGTACATTTACATGATACTGTATCTTTAGCATCCAAGCCCAGTGTTAGTGCCATAGCGGTAGCGCATAAACAAGATACAGTACATTTTCATGATACTGTATCCTTAGCACCAGTCTCTAACCTATTGACTGCTGAACAGTTAATCAAATGACCACCGGACTATTTACATTGACACCTCCACCACCCCTCCATTTGTTTTGTACACTGCTGCTACTCGCTGTTTATTATCTATGCATAGTCACTTCACCCCCACCTACATACACAAATGACCTCTAACCTGTACCCCCGCACACTGACTCGGTACCGGTACCCACTGTATATATCCTCGTTATTGTAATGTTATTGTGTTACTTTTTCTTCTTTTTTACATTAGTTTATTTGTTAAATGTTTTCTTATTAACTCTTCTTAAACTGCACTGTTGGTTAAGGGCTTGTAAGCAAGCACGGTAAGGTCTGTTGTAAGCAAGCACGGTAAGGTCTGTTGTAAGCAAGCACGGTAAGGTCTGTTGTAAGCAAGCACGGTAAGGTCTACACTTGTTTTGGTGAATGTTTTGCTATTTGGTGAATGTGACAAAAATATTTTATTGATTTGATTTTTTGATTGAATTATTCCCCCTTCTGTTAGCATCCTAGAATTAGTATCCTAGCGTTAGCTCGACTAGGATTTGATGGCCACCCCAAGCCATTATAATAGATGGTGTCTGGGTGGCACACTGCCACGAGTCGGCCCTTTGTTATGTCTTATTAGTGTTCGGCCAATTAGACAATCTGCTGGCAGGGGGGAGGGTATAGACCTTTGCAGTAAGTGTAGACCACCCAGTGTTAGGCACGCAACAGACTCCAGTAAATGGTATAGAGTGGAGGAATTCGCTGCTGAAAAGCTAACCCTGTTTACCTGGCATGGTGAGAGAGAGAGAGATATTGAGTGGAAGATGTTGGGTATCGTGTTGAATGGATCAGTTTCAATGGATTCTTTTATTATTAATTTTTTACAAGATTTCCCAAATGATTGGCGTTCTACACTGGATGAGTCATTTTTGCCCCAGTGTAGCTCCTGTGTCTCTTTGGACAGATCAGTCTCATCAGTACGTCATTGTAAATAAGAGTTTGTTCTTAACTGACTTGCCCAGTTAAATAAACGTTAACATTTCTCCCTCAGGAGCAAATGGGATGGCATCAAATGCATGGAAAACATGTGTTTGGTGTATTTGATACCATTCCACTCCATCCATTACTATGAGCCTGTCCTCCCCAATTAATGTGCCACCAACCTCCTGTGGTCTCAATGGAACTTTATTTCTCACGTATGTCAATCTTCCTCAGAATATCCCGAATAAATTGGCTGAATTGAAAATGAAACATCTGCGCTAAACATTTGTGCTGATAGTTTTTAGAACACCAACAGCCACATCTGAAACCAATCAATACAGGGAGGGGGTTGTTGATCAGCCAATCAGCAAACAGGCTGGGTTTAGAGCCCAAATGGGGGTGTTTGCAGAAAAGACGCGCTGGCTGTGAAGTGTTAGGCGATGGCTTTGATTTAATTACAAGGCTCATATATCACAGAGCCTCAAACCTCTCCCCATTATGCCATCTCTCTCTCACTTTCTCCCTAGCCCAGCAGATTCAAAGAGCTTCAAAACCAAGCATACTCAGCATGCGAAAATACTGAAAATCTGCCAAAAGAAATGTATGAATACTGTATCAACATTCATGTCAAAGTGAGACACGATAGTACATTCTTAGAAAAAAAGTCCTATCTAGAACCTCAAACAGTTATTCGGCTGTCCCCATAGGAGAACCCTTTGAAGAACCATTTTGGATTCCAAGTAGAATCCTTTTGGTTCCAGGTAGAAAGAAGCCTTTTGGGTTCCATGTAGAACCCTTTCCACAGAGGGTTCTACATGGAACCCAAAGGGGTTCTACCTGGAAACAAAAAGGGTTCTCCTATGGTGACAGCCGAATAACCGACTGTACAACCATTAAATAGTCCTTTCAAAGCCCTTCAGCCTGCTACTACCATGGCAACTAGTGACAATGTTTTGATAATCTCAGGTGGCGTGAGATGGGTGACAGATGAGGGAACAGGGCTGATATTCTCAGACAGTGTGAGATGTGAGAGATGAGGGAACAGGGTTGATATTCTCAGGTGGCGTCAGATGTGAGAGACGAGGGAACAGGGTTGATATTCTCAGGTGGCATGAGATGTGAGAGACGAGGCAACAGGGTTTATATTCTCAGTTAATGTGAGAAGTGAGAGACGAGGGAACAGGGAAATAGCACTCGGGAATATGAGGTCGTTGTTGAGTGATCTTGTAATCGGATTGTACTGTGTAGGCACAGTACATAGGCAGGCTAGTTGAGAACAAGTTCTCATTTGCAACTGCGACCTGGCCAAGATGAAGCATAGCAATTCAACACATACAACAACACAGAGTTGCACATGGAATAAACAAAACATAGTCAATATACAGTGAGTGCAAATGAGGTAAGATAAGGGAGTTAAGGCAATAAATATGCCATTGTGGCGAAGTAATTACAATTTAGCAATTAAACACTGGAATGGTAGATGTGCAGAAGAAGAATGTGCAAGTAGAGATACTGGGGTGCAAAGGAGCAAGATAAATAAGTACAGTATGGGGATGAGGTAGTAGGATAGATGGGCGGTTTACAGATGAGCTATGTACAGGTGCAGTGATCTGTGAGCTGCTCTGACAGCTGGTGCTTAAAGCTAGTGAGGCAGATATGAGTCTCCAGCTTCAAAGATTTTTGCAGTTCGTTCCAGTCATTGGCAGCAGAGAACTGGAAGGAAATCGACCAAAGGAGGAATTGGCTTTGGGGGTGACCAATGAGATATACCTGCTGGAGCACGTGCTACGAGTGGGTGCTGCTATGGCGACCAGTGAACTGAGATAAGGCGGGGCTTTACCTAGCAGAGCCTTGTAGATAACCTATAGCCATTGGGTTTGGCGACGAGTATGAAGCGAGGGCCAACCAACGAGAGTGTACAGGTCGCAATGGTGGGTAGTGTATGGGGCTTTGGTGACAAAACAGATGACACTGTGATAGACTGCATCCAGTTTGTTGAGTAGAGTGTAGAGACAAAAACAGACTTACACCCATCGCAACGTCCCCCAAAGGCTAACTTGCACGGGGGCCCTGTCCGGGCTAGCTTCAGGCTAATTGGTGCTCCGGGATGGAAACGCTAAACAGGAGTGCTCACCCGGGATTGCGGTTAGCAAATGTTCAGAGTTTGCGGTAGGAATCTGGGGATATGGAGAGAAATAGGTCCGTTATGCTCTGGTTTGAGTCACGTTGCTCGAACTGGCGAGAGCTTTCCGGGCTAAAGGTTAGCTGATGACCGCTAGCAATGGTAGTTAGCTGGTAGGTAGTTAGCTGGCTAGCTTCAGTGGAGGGATTCCAGATCCGAAGTAAATAGAAATACTTTCTAAAAAAGCAGATCCACATCACATTGGGTGAGGCGGGTTGCAGGAGAGTATTTAGAAGTTGAGGTTTAGGAAAATATTTTTAAAAGATATGTGAAGAAAAAGATGTAAAAAGATATATACAAAGGGACAGGACAAAGACAAAGATGTCTGACTGCTACGCCACTCTGGAAGAACTATTTCCACAGTATTAAAAAGAAAATGCATGTCAGCTATAGGTCTTTTCTTTTTACAGTGTTGAGGGGAAAGTGTTCGCCAGTTATAAGCTATTAGTCCTTTCCTTTCCACAGTATTATGAAGAAGATGTATGTCAGATAAAGGCTTTAGGCCTACTCCAAATCAGCTAATCCAAAGATTATCTTCACTGTTTCATTTCTGTTATCTGCTTTTGTATCTATTGTATTAACCTGGGAGAGAAATATCTTACACACTCTCATAGAAAGAGTCACAAAGTCAGTGTTTAAACTTCAGCCCTCATTCCAGCCATCACTCAAACTGTATAAAGGTCCATTTCATGCCTGGCTATCCATGCCTGGTTTATAGGAGGGCTGCTCTGACTCCATCCAAATTTCAACACCCTTTGAACTCCTAACAGAGAAACTCATAAATGGGATGAGAGAATACAATTGGTTCAGTTGATGTTAGATCCTGCTTGAGCACTTTGATGTAATGTCACATGTCAGGCACTTTATAACTCAAATGCCACTATGATCACAGTGTAATAGCTGGTCTTTACAGGCCCACACCAGGATAGGACTTAAAGGTCAGTCTCTGATAGTCTGTCACTACGAGTCAACAAATAGCCTTCTTCAGGCAAGCCATCGTGGAACCACAATTGTGTACTGTAAGTTGAGGTGAAACTTAAGATCTGAAAACATGTTGCTTTATACACCTTTAAATATACAATTATTACAATTCAATTGAAATGACAAAAGTCAAAGATATTGACATTTCAGATGTATTTTCTTCATAAACAAAATGGCTCTAGGGACAAACAGTCTCACTGCTGACATCTATTCATTACAGGGACCTTTTCAGATGCAGAAATGTCTCTAATGGATGATGATTAGTCTTTGCCCTTCCTTGTCCTCTATGTTTGATGCACACTGTGGATTTTATTTATTTGATTTATTTCACCTTTATTTAAGGTAGGTAGGCCAGTTGAGAACAAGTTGTCATTTATAACTCCGACCTGGCCAAGATAAAGCAAAGCAGTGAGACACAAACAACAACACAGAGTTACACATAAACAAACGTACAGTCAATAACACAATAGAAAAATCTATGTACAGTGTGTGCAAATATAGAAGAGTGGGTAGGTAGGCAATAAATAGGAAATTGAGGAGAAAAATTTACATTTTAGCATTAACACTGGAGTGATAGATGTACAGATGATGATGTGCAAGTAGAGATACTGGGGTGCAAAAGAGCAAGAGTGTAAGTTATAATATGCGGATGAGGTAGTTGGGTGCGCTATTTACAGATTGGCTGTGTACAGGTACAGTGATCAGTAAGCTGCTCTGACAGCTGATGCTTAAAGTTAGAGAGGGAGATATAAGACTCCAGCTTTAGTGATTTTTGAAGTTCTTTCCAGTCATTGGCAGCAGAGAAATGGAAGGAAAGGCGGCCAAAGGAAGTGTTGCTATGGTGACCAGTGAGCTGAGATAAGGTGGGGCTTTACCTAGCAAAGACTTAAAGATGACCTGGAGCCAGTGGGTTTGGCGACAAATATGTAGTGAAGGCCAGCCAACGAGAGCATACAGGTCGAAGTGGTGGGTAGTATATGGGGCTTTGGTGACAAAATGGATGGCACTGTGATAGACTACATCCAGTTTGCTGAGTAGAGTATTGGAAGATATTTTGTAAATGACATCACTGAAGTCGAGGATCGGCAGGATGGTCAGTTTTACGAGGGTATGTTTGGCAGCATGAGTGAAGGATGCTTTGTTGTGAAATAGAAAGCCGAACTTCAGCATTTGCTTTGGTGAGGAATTGTATTTAATTTAATTATTTCATAACAGTCCTGTTTTTACAATACACAATTCATACCCACTTTATTCCATATCCCCCAAAAATGGACACTTATTTTCAGAGTGGGAGAGAGTGAAGGTGGTTTGCCAAGAGAGAGAGACCGAGAGAGAGGAGATTAGACCACAGTGTTTATTTCACTTTTATTTATTATTTATTTCATTTGCTTTGCCATGTAAACATATGTTTCCCATGACAATAAAGCCCTTTGAATTGGGGCGAGAGAGCGAGAGAGCGAGAGTGCGAGAGAGAGAGAGCAATAGAAAGAGCGAGAGAAAGAGCGAGAGAGAGAGAGTTTGGTTTAAAGTCTTTAAATAATATAGTGTTCCTTCCAATTTTTTTCATTAATTAAGTATGTTAAAAATATCTTTTCTATGTTGAAATGGTCTGGGTGTTCCCCAATGTTGTTGTCTTAGGTCTGTCTTTATTTGTGTTGTTTCTCTTGTTGTGATGTGTGTTTTGTTGTATATTTATATATCCCCGCCCCCGTCCCTGCAGGAGGCCTTTTGCCTTTTGGTAGGCCGTCATTGTAAATACGATTTTGATCTTAACTGACATGCCTAGTTAAATAAAGGTTCAATTTAATACAATTTAAAAAATAACAGAACAGCGTTGGCGTATACCAGTCATTAACAATATTAACGCAAGTAGACCTCTGATTGGCCAGCTGATCCTCCTCTACACTGCTAATTGGCCAGCTCATCCTCCTCAGCATATGACATCATACCCAATGAGAAAATAGCAATTATTTTTGAAACGGTCTGTTTGAGATACAAGTTTGAGGTGGGGTTTTTAAAGTGTTTATTTCTCTAATTTATGCTTTGGACACAAATACAAGTATAGCATGATTCAACAACATTATTTGGGTATGAGTTAACAGAACACAAAATAAAAACTTTATTTAACTAGGCAAGTCAGTTAAGAACAAATTATTATTTACAATGACACCCTACCCTGGCCAAACCCTAACCCGGACGATGCTGGGCCAATTGTGCGCTGCTCTATGGGACTCCCAATCACGGCCGGTTGTGAAACAGCCTGGAATCAAACCAGGATCTGTAGTGACACCTCTAGCACTGAGATGCAGTGCCTTAGACCACTGCGCCACTCGGTATACACATAATTGCAGTACAATGAATCCCAATCAAAAAACAAGAGGAAATTGTGGACCTGAAATTAAAGGAGGATATCGGAGAAAGAGAGGTCCAAAGAGCTGGGTGTATGAATATCCTGGTGCTGGTTGTCTCTGTGAACTTTTAAAAGTGCGATTTTTACTGGACAGTTACTTAAAAGAATAACTTGTCTTTGGGTGAACGGAGCCAAATGAACAGCTCGTTTAGGTGAACGGAGCCAAATGAACAGCTCTTTTAAGTGAACGGAGCCAAATGAACAGCTCTTTTAGGTGAACGGAGCCAAATGAACAGCTCTTTTAGGTGAACGGAGCCAAATGAACAGCTCTTTTAGGTGAACGGAGCCAAATGAACAGCTCTTTTAGGTGAACGGAGCCAAATGAACAGCTCTTTTAAGTGAACGGAGCCAAATGAACAGCTCTTTTAGGTGAACGGAGCCAAATGAACAGCTCTTTTAGGTGAACGGAGCCAAATGAACAGCTCTTTTAAGTGAACGGAGCCAAATGAACAGCTCTTTTAGGTGAACGGAGCCAAATGAACAGCTCTTTTAAGTGAACGGAGCCAAATGGACAGCTCTTTTAGGTGAACAGAGCAAAATGATCCAGCTCACAGAAAAGACTCGGAATTCCCAACACTAGTAGCCAATTCATTTGATAATCGTCTTTGACAGAAACACTTTCTCCAAAACCTTCTAAATTAAATGTTAACAAAGTAGGCTTACCTGGCAGAAGTATATCATGAGTAAGTATATCATTTGCATATTTTATTTGTTATTTGACAACTTTGCCTTTAAAATGAGCAGCAGCAATACAGAATCATCGCTAGATGGCACATTAGACAGCACATTCCTCACTCGCTAGATGGCACATTAGACAGCACATTCCTCACTCACTAGATGGCACATTAGACAGCACATTCCTCACTCACTAGATGGCACATTAGAGAGCACATTCCTCACTCACTAGATGGCACATTAGACAGCACATTCCTCACTCACTAGATGGCACATTAGACAGCACATTCCTCACTCGCTAGATGGCACATTAGACAGCACATTCCTCACTCACTAGATGGCACATTAGACAGCACATTCCTCACTCACTAGATGGCACATTAGACAGCACATTCCTCACTCACTAGATGGCACATTAGACAGCACATTCCTCACTCACTAGATGGCACATAGACAGCACATTCCTCACTCACTAGATGGCACATAGACAGCACATTCCTCACTCACTAGATGGCACATTAGACAGCACATTCCTCACTCACTAGATGGCACATAGACAGCACATTCCTCACCTGCTAGATGGCACATTAGACAGCACATTCCTCACTCACTAGATGGCACATAGACAGCACATTCCTCACTCACTAGATGGCACATTAGAGAGCACATTCCTCACTCGCTAGATGGCACATTAGACAGCACATTTCTCACTCGCTAGATGGCACATAAACAGCACATTCCTCACTCACTAGATGGCACATAGACAGCACATTCCTCACTCACTAGATGGCACATTAGACAGCACATTTCTCACTCACTAGATGGCACATTAGACAGCACATTCCTCACTCGCTAGATGGCACATTAGACAGCACATTCCTCACTCGCTAGGTGGCACATTAGACAGCACATTCCTCACTCGCTAGATGGCACATTAGACAGCACATTCCTCACTCGCTAGATGGCACATTAGACAGCACATTCCTCACTCGCTAGATGGCACATTAGACAGCACATTCCTCACTCACTAGATGGCACATTAGACAGCACATTCCTCACTCGCTAGATGGCACATTAGACAGCACATTCATCACTCACTAGATGGCACATTAGACAGCACATTCCTCACTCACTAGATGGCACATTAGACAGCACATTCCTCACTCGCTAGATGGCACATTAGACAGCACATTCCTCACTCACTAGATGGCACATTAGACAGCACATTCCTCACTCACTAGATGGCACATTAGACAGCACATTCCTCAATCGCTAGATGGCACATTAGACAGCACATTCCTCACTCGCTAGATGGCACATTAGACAGCACATTCCTCACTCGCTAGATGGCACATTAGACAGCACATTCCTCACTCGCTAGATGGCACATTAGACAGCACATTCTTCACTCGCTAGATGGCACATTAGACAGCACATTCCTCACTCGCTAGATGGCACATTAGACAGAACATTCCTCACTCACTAGATGGCACATTAGACAGCACATTCCCCACTCGCTAGATGGCACATTAGACAGCACATTCCTCACTCGCTAGATGGCACATTAGACAGCACATTCCTCACTCGCTAGATGGCACATTAGACAGCACATTCCTCACTCACTAGATGGCACATTATACAGCACATTCCTCACTCACTAGATGGTACATTAGACAGCACATTCCTCACTCGCTAGATGGCACATTAGACAGAACATTCCTCACTCACTAGATGGCACATTAGACAGCACATTCCTCACTCACTAGATGGCACATTAGAGAGCACATTCCTCACTCGCTAGATGGCACATTAGACAGCACATTCCTCACTCGCTAGATGGCACATTAGACAGCACATTCCTCACTCACTAGATGGCACATTAGACAGCACATTCCTCACTCGCTAGATGGCACATTAGACAGCACATTTCTCACTCACTAGATGGCACATTAGACAGCACATTCCTCACTCGCTAGATGGCACATTAGACAGCACATTTCTCACTCACTAGATGGCACATAGACAGCACATTCCTCACTCACTAGATGGCACATAGACAGCACATTCCTCACTCACTAGATGGCACATTAGACAGCACATTTCTCACTCACTAGATGGCACATTAGACAGCACATTCCTCACTCGCTAGATGGCACATTAGACAGCACATTCCTCACTCGCTAGATGGCACATTAGACAGCACATTCCTCACTCGCTAGATGGCACATTAGACAGCACATTCCTCACTCGCTAGATGGCACATTAGACAGCACATTCCTCACTCGCTAGATGGCACATTAGACAGTACATTCCTCACTCGCTAGATGGCACATTAGACAGCACATTCCTCACTCGCTAGATGGCACATTAGACAGCACATTCCTCACTCGCTAGATGGCACATTAGACAGCACATTCCTCACTCACTAGATGGCACATTAGACAGCACATTCCTCACTCGCTAGATGGCACATTAGACAGCACATTCCTCACTCACTAGATGGCACATTAGACAGCACATTCCTCACTCGCTAGATGGCACATTAGACAGCACATTCCTCACTCACTAGATGGCACATAGACAGCACATTCCTCACTCGCTAGATGGCACATTAGACAGCACATTCCTCACTCGCTAGATGGCACATTAGACAGCACATTCCTCACTCGCTAGATGGCACATTAGACAGCACATTCCTCACTCGCTAGATGGCACATTAGACAGCACATTCCTCACTCGCTAGATGGCACATTAGACAGCACATTCCTCACTCGCTAGATGGCACATTAGACAGCACATTCCTCACTCGCTAGATGGCACATTAGACAGCACATTCCTCACTCACTAGATGGCACATTAGACAGCACATTCCTCACTCGCTAGATGGCACATTAGACAGCACATTCCTCACTCACTAGATGGCACATTAGACAGCACATTCCTCACTCGCTAGATGGCACATTAGACAGCACATTCCTCACTCACTAGATGGCACATAGACAGCACATTCCTCACTCACTGACTCCTGACTGCTTCTTCTCTAAATAGTTATTGCATTGTTTGGAGCTGTGCTTTGGGTCATTGTCCCGTTGTAGGAGGAAATTTTCTCCAATTAAGCACCGTCCACAGGTAATGGCATGGTGTTGCAAAATGGAGTGATAGCCTTCCTTGTTCAAGATCCCTTTAACCCTGTACAAATCTCCCACTTTACCATCAACAAAGCACCCCCAGACCATCACATTGACTCCACCATGCTTGACAGATGGCATCAAGCACTACATCATCTTTTCATTTCTTCTGGGTCTCACGAATGTTCTTATTTGTGATCCGAACACTTCAAACTTAGATTTGTGTGTCGATAATCCTTCCAATCTTCCTCTGTCCAGTGTCTGTGTTCTTTTGCCCATCTTAATATTTTCTATGTATTGGCCAGTCTGAGATATGGCTTTTTCTTTGCAACTCTGCCTAGAAGGCCAGCATCCCGGTGTCGCCTCTTCACTGTTGACGTTGAGAATGGTGTTTTGCGGGTACTATTTAATGAAGCTGCCAATTGAGGACTTGTCAGGCATCTGTTTCTCAAACTAGACACTCTAATGTACTTGTCCTCTTGCTCAGTTGTGCACCGGGGCCTCCCACTCCTCTTTCTATTCTGGTTAGTGCCAGTTTGCGCTGTTCTGTGAAGGGAGTAATACACAGTGTTGTACGAGATCTTCAGTTTCTTGCCTGTTTCTCGCATGGAATAGCCTTCATTTCTCAGAACAAGTATAGACTGGTGAGTTTCTTTGTTTCTGGCCCTTTTTGAGCCTGTAATCGAACCCACAAATGCTTATGCTCCAGATACTCAACTAGTCTAAAGAAGGACAGTTTTATTGCTTCTTTAATCAGGTCAGTTTTCAGCTGTGCTAGCATAATCGCAAAAGGGTTTTCTAATGATCAATTAGCCTTTTAAAATTATAAACTTGGATTAGCTAACACAACGTGGAGTGATACTGGGCCTCTGTACGCCTACAGTATGTCGATATTCCATAGAAAATAAGCCGTTTCCAGCTATAATCGTCATTTACAACATTAGGAATATCGACACTGTATTTCTGATCAATTTGATGTTATTTTAATGTACAAAAAAATGTGCTTTTCTTTCAAAACCAAGGACATTTCTAAGTGACCCCAAACTTTTGAAAAGTGGTGTATATTGACAGAAACCATTGCACTACCTTCTCTTGTACACTAAGGACCTGGAGAAGAGTTGCAGGGGAGAGGAGAAGAATTTTTTTGACTATTTGAAAGCTAGAAAAAAATGAGTAGCTTGTGACATGTTACATTTTTTTTTAAAGTAGCTCTCATGCTAGAAAAGATTGGAGATGCCCAGGGGGGGTTCTACTAAGCTAACATATGGAATTGTTTTAAGATGGTCATGCCAAGAATCATTTAGCTATTTGATTTAGAATTTTAGGACCCCTTAAGGTATCAAGAAAATATTAGATGAAACATTGAACTTGGGCATACTGCTATTAGCCCATAGAAACACATTGAACAACAGCTTTATACATGGATAAACAGACTGAAGTTGTCAGATCACCTGTACCGACTTCAGACGCTTGTAGGGGTCGTAGAGCAAAACAAAGAAGACCATTATGTTCGTGAGAGTCTGGTCTTTCCATAGAGGGGTCATAATAGTTTGTTCAGACACTACATACGTTTTCATGAGAGGACAGATTTTCGGGATGTCTCATGGTCTGAAAAACACAGCTCTAGCTCTGCAACCTTTAACCGCAGACGCCGAAGGGCAATACTGGCAGATGCGGTGGATTGAGACTCATTCCAAGCAAAAACAGATGTCTTTGGCAAAAACCTACAGATTTTAATGGGGATTTTTATTATTGTTCAAATTTCCACTGAGGTGCAGATATCAAGTCTATTTTTTTATGGAAGTAATTGACGTTGAAAAGCTCCTATAGAACGTTATTTAACTGGGGGCTGGAATAGAGAACA
Organism: Oncorhynchus kisutch; assembly: GCF_002021735.2. Lineage (NCBI taxonomy): Eukaryota > Metazoa > Chordata > Actinopteri > Salmoniformes > Salmonidae > Oncorhynchus > Oncorhynchus kisutch. The sequence continues at coordinate 7,491,966 of NW_022261983.1, forward strand.
TAGACACAGCTGTCCGGCATTAGCACGGTAACAACAAGAATTCACCCAATCTACTCATACCTTTATTTTTTATTAAAATGATTTTAGCACGCAGGTGCGTGTAATCTCCCGTTAGTATTGTTTTAAAACCAGCGCTAATACACTGCAGTGTGCCAAGTTCATCTTTGATTATTATTTACTTTGATTATTTACTGTCGGCTGTATTGATATCCTGTTTTAGCCAATCAGGACAAGTTTCTGTGTTGATCATTTCTATCCAGCTGTTCTGATATCCTGTTTTAGCCAATCAGGACAAGTTTCTGTGTTGATCATTTCTATCCAGCTGTTCTGATATCCTGTTTTAGCCAATCAGGACAAGTTTCTGTGTTGATCATTTCTATCCAGCTGTTCTGATATCCTGTTTTAGCCAATCAGGACAAGTTTCTGTGTTGATCATTTCTATCCAGCTGTTCTGATATCCTGTTTTAGCCAATCAGGACAAGTTTCTGTGTTGATCATTTCTATCCAGCTGTTCTGATATCCTGTTTTAGCCAATCAGGACAAGTTTCTGTGTTGATCATTTCTATCCAGCTGTTCTGATATCCTGTTTTAGCCAATCAGGACAAGTTTCTGTGTTGATCATTTCTATCCAGCTGTTCTGATATCCTGTTTTAGCCAATCAGGACAAGTTTCTGTGTTGATCATTTCTATCCAGCTGTTCTGATATCCTGTTTTAGCCAATCAAGACGACCAGTCTCTGTGTTGATATTTTCTTTCCAGCTGTCATTGATTAGAGTGGGATAGGACAATAAAGGGGAGGTTTAGAGGACAGGCATCCAATAGCAGCCTGATTGCAGAGGTGTGATAATCAACTACCCTCTCATCCTGCTCCTAATTCAAATCAATGATGGTATTGATTATATCCACCCCTTGATAAATTGACAATCACACAGTCAACAGCACCGAAACGGCAGAGTAAGATTCTCCTGTCAGCTCTCCGCTAGCTGCTAGCGGAAACCATGCACATGGATTCTGTTGATGCTAACGATGTTCCTCAATGGTGTTCCTCAGAGCAGCTATAATTAAACATGATTTGGTGCGACATGGGCTTCCTCCATGCACCTGTAATACGTAATGTTACATTGTGGGTTGTGGTGAAATACGAAATACCCTATTTTAAATTGGCCTTATAAATCAGTCATGTTTTTACTACTGAATGGTGCTAACCTTGGGTTGTGGTTTAGGGGAAATCTCATTCCCATACTGCAAGTTGTTATTACCTGCCTGCCTCTCTCTGTACCAGTGCTCTTGCCCTCTCCCGTCTTCTGTTGTCTTGAATCTGGTGTAGTGTAGTCAAGCAGAACTCCGGGTCTGCACTCCAAAAAGTCCCAAAAGCCCCCTTCAAGTGTCACTTAATGTGTCATAATTGTTTGCTGTGAAAACAGCCTGTTAAAATCCACCGCCACAATGGCCAAAAGGTGCTGACATTTCTATCGTGTTTTTGTGACTACAGGTTTCTTCAATACGACAGTATTATACATTAAACGGTTGAAAACTCAAACCTCTCTACACTGTGCTCTACTTGGCTTTTCAGGGCACAAGCAGACAGACAGACTGATTAAGATGCTAGTCAATGGCAACCTTAAGAAGAAATAGTCATTTTTCTCCAACAGTAAACCCTTAGTGCAGAGTCCTTATCCTGAGCTCCAGGGATTTTCAGCCACAGAGGTTTTTTAGGCTTCAATCCACTGTAGAAGAGGAAGAAGAGAAACTCAAAGTACTTTCACGGTCTAAATGTTTTCCGTATCCGCTGTCCTATCCTGTCAAATCGCAGTGTGATAAAGTTGATGGAATGGACGTTGTCTGACAATGCAGTTATTAATGATAACAAGTTAAAGTTGTCTGTTCCAACCTTTCATAGTTTCACAGTTCACCACACCCCCGTAATTTGAAACAATTTAGGTCCATTGCAGCTTTGAGAGGTAAAACAGTGTCTGATTGGCTGACAATAGCAATGATTGGGTATCTGTAAAGCACTTGTGACACTGCTAATGTAAAAAGGGCTTGATTGCTATAGCATTTAGTGTTAAAGATGTTGTTGTGTGAGAGACATGACAAATTGTGGATTATGTCTGTGGGCACTGACTGAAACTTGTAGGAAGTAGAATGAAAACACTTTGTCTGCATATCTGTGTGTCTATCTCTCTGTCTGCCTGTCTGCTTGTCTTCCTGTCTGTCTGTCTGTCTGTCTGTCTGTCAGCCTGACCACTGTGTCACATCAGGTCTCCACAGACCCATGAGAGACAGAGCAACACCTCTCTGACACAAAGAGTTATGACAGCAGCTCACACATGTCATCAGTGAAGTGGCATTGACATTTAAGTGACTTTGAGTGGCATTAAGTGTCTAAGGTCCCATTATACTCTCATATCCCATTTTCTTTATATATGTTGTGACTTCACTATCATTTAATATCATGTAACAATTAACTTATTAGGATTTGGGGCACCACGAGAGCGGTTGTTTAAAGAGTTACCATCTCCCGAATTAAACTCTAAAGGTCTTTACCTATCACATCCATAAAACAGTCAACATGTTAATCATAACCTCTTATCATATCATCATTCTGAACAGTTGTACCCTCCTGCTTCTGGTGGCTTTTTACACTATGACATGGAGAGGGAGTCAGAGAGAAAGAGACACTTATCGTTGACACATTTTAGAAACTATTCCCACAGTAATCATATACTTTGCACACGAACAGCCGCCCGTTTGGAGTAAGAAATCATGAATGTATTTATGTGTCAATACCTTGGTTCGCTGTTGGGCCTTTTCGCGGGACGCTTGTAAGGCTCTTATTGTCCAAAAGGGGTTGTTCACCTGTCTTTTCTATTGTTTCTCTCCTCTGCCTGTTGACTTGTCCAGTAGTCCTGAACAGAACAGAGTTTTTCTACTTTCCATTCACTCCTGAAGCTTACTTTAAGATATGCTAGCCAGCTGTGTAGATGGTTCTCAGTGGTAATGAGAGTAGTAGAAGATGTTGGTTTGAAGAGTAGAGAATGGTCCCACTTAAATTCACTTTTCTAGATACTTTTCTTAGGACAGCTAATCAGCCGTACCAGTGATTGTCCGAGAGGTGAGCTGTCTTCTACACCTCGTGTTGGTGTTTAGGGTTCAAACCACTTTACATGCGCTGCTGCTAATCCTTTTATGCACTATGGTTCGAAATGGACGGTTCCGTCAGGCTGACACACTCTCAGACCTCACTCGGGGAGTGGCTACTTACTATGCAAAGTTTACCGGAGACAAATTCTATTATGGCTCCTAAAATCACATTCCTATCTTATTAAAAATATGTTTATTATTTTTTCATATTTCATATACAACGTTAAGGACGGAGACTTCGTACATGTAGTGTATATACACTTTTCAAGTTACAGTATTTCCTTTTTAACAATTTTAAAGACATCACAAAATAAAAACCAATATGACATTAGTTTTCTATAGCTCACCACTGACTATTCCCCACATTCTTATGTTAGAAATATTACTCCAGTATTCACTTTTTGAAAGTGTTAGAGTTCCGGCGGGAAAAGTCTGCTAAGTACATTCCCTTGGATAATACTGGAGGGGGAGAGAGAGTCTTCTTCTCCTTTAATTTACAACAGGGCATGAGCTGTCAACCCGGCAGCAGCTCCCTCCTCCCCTCTTCTGTGGGTGACAGAGGGTCTGGTTACTGTATTCCATTGCCAAGCTAATCTGACCCATTCCGATCCTCACAGGACAGTCATGACATATAGAATATTACTGACGGACTCTCTGACTGACTATTTGACTACCTATCTGAATGACTAGCTGACTGACTGACTATCTGACTGACTGACTAACTAACGGCCAATCTGACATACCGACTTACTATTTAACTGACTGACTATCTGACTGATTGACCAACTATTTAACATACTGACAATTTGACTGACTGACTATCTGACTTACCAATTTAATATTTAACTGACTGACTTTCTGACTCACTGACCGACTATTTAACATACTGACTATTTGACTGACTGACTATCTGACTTACCAACTTAATATTTAACTGACTGACTTTCTGACTTACTATCTGACATACTGACTTTATTTACCTAAACGTTTTGCCTTTATTTAACTAGGCAAGTCAGTGTCACGTTCGACGTAAGGATGAGACCAAGGTTCAGCGGGGTAGGCGTACATTATTACTTTTAATGAATGAACACCGAACAAAAACAACAAAACAAACAAACGAAACGTGAAGCAATACAACTGGTTCTGACAGGCAACTAAGCATAGACAAGATCCCACCAAACACAAAGGGGAAATGGCTGCCTAAATATGATCCCCAATCAGAGACAACGATAAAGAGCTGTCTCTGATTGGGAACCATATCAGGCCAACATAAAAACACAAATTCACCTAGATAACCCACCCAAGTCACCATCACAGAATACAGTCTGGGCATGACAGTCAGTTAAGAACAAATTCTTATTTTCAATGACAGCCTAGAAACAGTGGGTTAATTGCCTTGTTCAGGGGCAGAAAGGCAGATGTTTTACCTTGTCAGCTCAGGGATTTGAACTTGCAACCTTCCAATTACTAGTCCAATGCTCTAACCACTAGGCTACCTGCCATCCCACAAGTTGACTAACTGGCTATTTGACTGACTGACTATTTGCATGACAGACTAGTCATGACAGAATATCACTGACTGACCTACTGACTGACTGAATGACTGACTATTTGACTGTCTGACTATCTGACTGACTAACTCTCTGACTGACTGACTATCTGACTGAATGACTATCTGACTGACATTCTGACTGACTGAGTGTATAACTGACTGACTATCTGACTATCTGACTGACTGGCTGACTATTTGACTGACTGACTCTCTGACTGACTGACTGAATGGCTGACTATTTGACTGGTTGACTAGTTGACTGCCTAACTGACTGACTGACGATATGCCTGACAGACTGAATGACTGACTATTTGACTGTCTGACTATCTGACTGATTATCTGACTGACTATCTGACTGAATGACTATCTGACTGACATTCTGACTGACTGACTATATGACTGACTGACTGAATATTTGACTGACTGACTGACTTACTGACTATCTGACTATATGACTGACTGACTATTTGACTGACTGACTATCTGACTGACTATTTGACTGACTGACTGACTATATGACTGACTGACTGAATATTTTACTGACTGACTGACTAGCTGACTATACGGCTGACTATCTGACTGACTGACTATTTGATTGACTGACAATCTGCCTGACTATCTGACTGACTGAATTTCTGATTGACTGACTGACTATCTGAGTGACTGACTGACTATCTGAGTGACTGAGAGACTTTCTGACTAACTGACTTACTAACTAACGGACTATCTGACTTACCGACTTTTTAACTGACAAACTTACTGTCTAGCTGATTGACTGACTGTTTGACTGAATATGAATGCTAACTAGCTTTAGCTAATTCCATGTACCCCAGAATCACCATGCCTGTGGCAACCAATTAAATAATCTTGCTAATTCCCAATGAATTACACATTGATACGGGTATAGAGTGTGCTAATTGTTTGACAACTAGATCAAAAGATGATATGCTCCTGAAATCGGCAAGTGAGGGGGCTGGGTATGTAGTTCTGAGGATGAGGAGCAGATGGCAAAGAAAGGTTGAAGTTCATTATGAAGGAAGGTCTATAGCATACACCGAGGCTGCCCTAATATGGACATTGTACACTACTGTCATTTATTAATAGGGAGTAAAGATAATCATGCCCAGGCTGTTCAATATTGGTCCTGGAGGGCCGAAACACTTCTGTTTTTTATCCTCTCCTTCTAAGGGACTAATTCACACCTGGGACACCAGGTGAGTGCAATTAATAACTACCAGGTAGAAACAAAAAACAGAAGTGTTATTACTTCTCTCTCTCTGGTGTTTGAATTATGGATTATTATAGTTGTATGTGCAATGGGGATATCATGATGTACTGGTTTTACCTAAATGGTAAAAGAAGATGGAAAAAGGTTAGCATGACCAAGCCTTCATGTTAAGCACATTCTGATGGACTGTATATGTTCATCAAATCAAATCAAAATCAAATCAAATCCAATTTTATTTGTCACATACACATGGTTAGCAGATGTTAATGCGAGTGTAGCGAAATGCTTGTGCTTCTAGTTCCGACAATGCAGTAATAACGAACAAGTAATCTAACCAACAATTCCAAAAAACTACTGTCTTATACACAGTGTAAGGGGATAAAGAATATGTACATAAGGATATATGAATGAGTGATGGTACAGAGCTGCATAGGCAAGATACAGTAGATGATATCGAGTACAGTATAACATATGAGATGAGTATGTAAACAAAGTGGCATAGTTAAAGTGGCTAGTGATACATGTATTACTTAAGGATGCAGTCGATGATATAGAGTACAGTATATACGTATGCATATGAGATGAATAATGTAGGGTAAGTAACATTATATAAGGTAGCATTGTTTAAAGTGGCTAGTGATATATTTACATCATTTCCCATCAATTCCCATTATTAAAGTGGCTGGAGTTGAGTCAGTGTCATTGACAGTGTGTTGGCAGCAGCCACTCAATGTTAGTGGTGGCTGTTTAACAGTCTGATGGCCTTGAGATAGAAGCTGTTTTTCAGTCTCTCGGTCCCAGCTTTGATGCACCTGTACTGACCTCGCCTTCTGGATGACAGCGGGGTGAACAGGCAGTGGCTCGGGTGGTTGATGTTCTTGATGATCTTTATGGCCTTCCTGTAGCATCGGGTGGTGTAGGTGTCCTGGAGGGCAGGTAGTTTGCCCCCGGTGATGCGTTGTGCAGACCTCACTACCCTCTGGAGAGCCTTATGGTTGAGGGCGGTGCAGTTGCCATACCAGGCGGTGATACAGCCCGCCAGGATGCTCTCGATTGTGCATCTGTAGAAGTTTGTGAGTGCTTTTGGTGACAAGCCGAATTTCTTCAGCCTCCTGAGGTTGAAGAGGCGCTGCTGCGCCTTCTTCACGATGCTGTCTGTGTGAGTGGACCAATTCAGTTTGTCTGTGATGTGTATGCCGAGGAACTTAAAACTTGCTACCCTCTCCACTACTGTTCCATCGATGTGGATAGGGGGGTGTTCCCTCTGCTGTTTCCTGAAGTCCACAATCATCTCCTTAGTTTTGTTGACGTTGAGTGTGAGGTTATTTTCCTGACACCACACTCCGAGGGCCTCCTCCCTGTAGGCCGTCTCGTCGTTGTTGGTAATCAAGCCTACCACTGTTGTGTCGTCCGCAAACTTGATGATTGAGTTGGAGGCGTGCGTGGCCACGCAGTCGTGGGTGAACAGGGAGTACAGGAGAGGGCTCAGAACGCACCCTTGTGGGGCCCCAGTGTTGAGGATCAGCGGGGAGGAGATGTTGTTGCCTACCCTCACCACCTGGGGGCGGCCCGTCAGGAAGTCCAGTACCCAGTTGCACAGGGCATCATACATCATACTGACCTCTACCATATACTTACCCCAGGATAGATTACAGTCATATGATCTAACCAAAATCATCTCTGTTTCCTACAAGTTTCCTGTGCTACTGTAATGCCTTGTGAGAACACTGCTTCTCAAACGACACTATTTGACCATGAGGGAATAGGGTGTCTTTTCCAATGCAGCCAATCACAGTCAAGTGATTTGAGATGAGTCCCCGAGCACCACTGTTCCAATTCCTCCTGTCACCTCACTTGTTAATGTAGAATTGGTGCCAGCCTGCCCATGGCCACAGTGGCACACAGTGGAACACTGACAAGCCTAATAGGGCCTCAGTGGACGTCGGCTTGTCTCAACAAATGTACTGTCCCCAAAACAGCTGCTCATTTCTCTACTGTACTGAAGGCAAAATAGCCTGGTCCCAGATCCTTTTTTTCTGACTCACAAATTCCTCTGGTTAGGGAGTGCAGAGATTGTCCCAGGGCTGTTGGCTTATGTTCACAAAACAGTGCCAATCCATAACAGCTCTCTCACAATGTTTACTCTCCTGAGTCCAATTATACACAAACACACTTCTCTTTTCCTTTGTGTTTCAGTGACTGTAGCAATACGTCATTTAGTCCCTCCTGAAAGTACAATAGGTATCAAATCAATGGTGTCTTTTTTAACGGCCACACAACGCCCAGACCGCCATGAGACAATATTAGGATAATAAATCCATTCTATTACTCAGTGGTTCATGTGATTAATGGGAATCCTTGATTTAGCTGAAGAGTTTTAATGACGTTCATTCTACAAAGGGATCTAATTGTACTGGACAGAGGCTTCATGCATCTAGGGGCCACTTGTTGGCCAAAGTCAATATATTGGACATTTTGTATTTGTATTTATTAAGGATCCGTATTAGCAGTTGCCAAGGCAACATTAAGTCAGCTACGTAGAATTTAAAATATTACATGACATTAGATTTCATAACACTTTTCACAACACATTAAGTGTGTTCCCTCAGGCCACTACTCTTCTTCCACATACATCTACAATACTCAATCTATGTCTACGTGTCCTGTGTGTAGAGTGCTTGTGTTAGCATGTGTATGTGTATGCGTGTGTCTGTGCCTGTGTGTGTGAAATAATTATGTACATAGGAAACATTATACCATGCCATAGTTGAATACTCAGTTCTGATTGGCAGTGTGCATTGATTTCAGATAACCAGACTGTTGGAAGTAGTTCCAACAATAGGTGCCGTATTGTTGTTCTATATCACTGCACCAAATGGACTTTGCAACAAAGTTACAGAAAAACTAAAACAACAACCACACAAACCGCAATTGGATACATTGTAAACACAGGTCCAATTGGATACATTGTAAACACAGGTCCAATTGGATACATTGTAAACACAGGTCCAATTGGATACATTGTAAACACAGGTACAATTGGATACATTGTAAACACAGGTACAATTGAATACATTGTAAACACAGGTACAATTGAATACATTGTAAACACAGGTACAATTGAATACATTGTAAACACAGGTCCAATTGGATACATTGTAAACACAGGTCCAATTGGATACATTGTAAACACAGGTACAATTGAATACATTGTAAACTGGACACTTACTTAGCTTAAACAAAACCTATGCATTCAACTCATAGCAATGACACACACTGGGTGTTTCTCAATATGCATACTACTCTGCTCCACACTCTAATGCTCAGAGTTTATTCTTCGAGAATGTTCTCTTATGTATGTTCTTGTGAGGACGAGAGTGTGGAGAACGCATACAATTTTATGTTTGAGAAGCACTTCATGCTAGTACCTTTGACCAATACAGATGAAACAAGATAACTACATAGAGCAAACGCAAACTTTTAACTTCATAATTATCAACAAGCTATATGTGGATCATATTAATCTAGCTAGCCAGCTAGTTGTACAAGCGTGTAACTTCATAATTATCAACTAGCTATATGTGGATCGTATTAATCTAGCTAGTCAGCTAGTTGTACAAGCGTGTAACTTCATAATTATCAACTAGCTATATGTGGATCGTATTAATCTAGCTATTCAGCTAGTTGTACAAGCATGTAACTTCGTAATTATCAACTAGCTATATGTGGATCGTATTAATCTAGCTATTCAGCTAGTTGTACAAGCATGTAACTTCGTAATTATCAACTAGCTATATGTGGATCGTATTAATCTAGCTATTCAGCTAGTTGTACAAGCGTGTAACTTCATAATTATCAACTAGCTATATGTGGATCGTATTAATCTAGCTATTCAGCTAGTTGTATATGTATAAAAAGGCCTACAACTATTGTTGTTATACTAGGTAGATGGCCAGCGTTAGCTACAAATTCTTGTGGGTAGATAGCAGCTACCAATTCTTCATCAGTTGGCCTGCGAACTATGCACACTACAATGGATATTTTAGGCAGTTAAACCTGCCAAAATGAACACAATTTGTATTTATAAAAATTTTGAGATGTCAATGGGCAACAATTCATCAAGTCTGTGTCACGTTCTGACCTTAGTTCCTTTATTATGTCTTTGTGTTAGTTTGGTCAGGGTGTGAGTTGGGGTGGGTAGTCTATGTTCTTTATTATGTCTTTGTGTTAGTTTCGTCAGGGTGTGAGTTGGGGTGGGTAGTCTATGTTCTTTTTCTTTGTTGTATTTCTGTGTTCGGCCTGGTATGGTTCTCAATCAGAGGCAGCTGACGATCATTGTCTCTGATTGAGAATCGTACTTAAGTAGCCTGTTTTCCCCATGTTATTTTTCCTGTCTGTGTTTGCTCCATACGGGAATGTGTCGATTTCCATTTATTCTCTTACTCTTTTGTTTTCTGTGTCAGTTATATTTCATAAAATTTATATTATGAACACTTACCACGCTGCGCATTGGTCCGATCCTTCCTACTCCTCCTCAGAAGAGGAGGACGAAAACCGTTACAGTCTGAGTTAATTTCCTCTCACTTTTTTATTTGTACTCATGCTCTGACCAATTTGCATGATCGGAGCACGATAGTATGCATAGTAAGAAAAGACCCCTGTTGTTGCCTGTATTGTGAGCATATAGGACGGAATCAATCTCAGCAAGTTTTTCAAATATGGTCATGGTATTTATGTTACAAATCAGGAGGAGATAAGGACAAGGCTATAATGTGTTTAAATGTGTTGCTATTCGGGTGTAGGGACATTGGTGAGGACAAGAACAGCCACGAGGCATTTCTCATGAACTTTCATGTCCTGTTATGTACTCACCGCCACCATGTTTATTGCCTATCGTTATCTCTGGTCTCCTCATTCTCTTTGACAGAGCCAATTAAGTGTATGGCAACACCGTTAATTATTATGCAAATGCTGTTTGGTTTCAGAGCGCATACATAATTAGAATGGAAATTAAGTATTTGAATATGCATCTATTCTCAGGCCTAAAATGATAGTGCTGTGAGTCTGTGATATCAGGCTGGTCTGAGCTTGGTGGCTTGGCGTACAGCCACGGTGTGCAACCTTAGATATGTGGGTGTTGTCACGCCTGCTCCCACTCTTCCCCCCTGGCGCTCGAGGGCGCCAGGCTGTCCTGCATCACGCACTCCTGCCATCATCAATTACACACACCTGCCTTCCCTCGTCACTCACATCAGCGATATTGAATTCACCTGGACTCACTGAATCACCTGTTTATTACCTCCCCTATATGTGTCAGTTCCCTGCTCTGTTCCCCACTGCTGGATTGATTGTTATTTGGCTGTGTTATCTGTGTGCTGACGCTGTTCCTGTCTCGTTCCATGTCCGTTCCATATTAAATGTTTGACTCCACGTACACCTCTCCAGCGTCATCCTTGTGACAGAATGCAGAAGCCATTACACGAAGCATCGGGGAGTACTGGCGTTCCGGTTGGTGGTGACGTCGGCCCTGGGTCGCTGCCGATGGAACCGGGGGTGCCTGGCCAGCTCGTCGGGCTTCCACGCCCTAGCTGCCTCGAGGGGTTTCCACACCCTAGCTGGCTCGAGGGGTTTCCACGCCCTAGCTGCCTCGAGGGGTTTCCACACCCTAGCTGGCTCGAGGGGTTTCCACGCCCTAGCTGGCTCGAGAGGTTTCCACGCCCTAGCTGGCTCGAGAGGTTTCCACGCCCTAGCTGGCTCGAGAGGTTTCCACACCCTAGCTGGCTCGAGAGGTTTCCACACCCTAGCTGGCTCGAGAGGTTTCCACGCCCTAGCTGGCTCGAGAGGTTTCCACGCCCTAGCTGGCTCGAGAGGTTTCCACGCCCTAGCTGGCTCGAGAGGTTTCCACGCCCTAGCTGGCTCGAGAGGTTTCCACACCCTAGCTGGCTCGAGAGGTTTCCACACCCTAGCTGGCTCGAGAGGTTTCCACACCCTAGCTGGCTCGAGAGGTTTCCACGCCCTAGCTCGCTCGAGAGGTTTCCTTGCCCCATTTGGCTCAGGAAGGCACCCTTCCCACGTCGGGCCTCAGCCGGATCGCCGGGTCTTGTTCACCTAGCCGGCCCAGGAGTTTTTTTATATTTTTTGACGACATCGGGGTGGATTCCGCGGCCGATGGAACCAGAGGTGCCTAAGCCAGCTTATCGGGTTTCCACGCCCTGGCTGGCTCGAGAGGTTTCCTTGCCTCGGTTGGTTCGGCAGGTTTCCATCCCACGTCATGCTCCACCGGATCTTTGTGCTCCCTCGCCACAGCGGGATCGACAAGCGTCCTTGCCTCAGCCGGATCGTCAGGCACCCACGCCCCTGCCAGTTCATGGGCTGTTTACCCCCAGCCGGGTTGCCCAGCGCCTATATCTTGGCCGGTTCGCAGGTCTCGGCCGGGTGGCGCCCCTAGAGGGGGGGTGGGGGGGGTCACGCCTGCTCCCACTCTTCCCCCCCTGGCGCTCGAGGGCGCCAGGCTGTCCTGCATCACGCACTCCTACCATCATCAATTACACACACCTGCCTTCCCTCGTCACTCACATCAGCGATATTGAATTCACCTGGACTCACTGAATCACCTGTTTATTACCTCCCCTATATGTGTCAGTTCCCTGCTCTGTTCCCCACTGCTGCATTGATTGTTATTTGTCTGTGTTACCCGTGTGCTGACGCTGTTCCTGTCTCGTTCCATGTCCGTTCCATGTCCGTTCTATATTAAATGTTTGACTCCCCGTCCCTGCTTCGCCTCTCCAGCGTCATCCTTGTGACATGTGTAGGTTGAAAACTTGTACACTGGTATTCAATTTATCCTAAAAGCTCTTCAAGTAGTTTCAAGTGTCTGTTTGTCCCCACGTCTTACATCCCCCCCAGACAGCCTGATGTAAAGGACCTTGAACGCCTTTTCATAAAGGCCTCATTCTAGCTGCTTCAGAGAGTGTATGTGGACACCCCTTCAAATGATTGGATTTGGCCACACCCGTTGCTGACAGGTGTATAAAATCAAGCTCACAGACATGCAATCTCCATAGACAAACATTTGCAGCAGCATGACCTGTACTAAAGAGCTCAGCCATAGGATGCCACCATTCCAACAAGTCAGTTCGTCTAATTTCTGCCCTGTTAGAGCTGCCCGGTAAACTGTAAGTGCTGTTATTGGGAAATGGAAACGTCTAGGAGCAACAATGGCTCCACGGTGAAGTGGTAGGCCACACAAGCTCACAGAACGGGACCGTCGAGTACTGAAGCACGTAGCGCATAAAAATCCTGTGTCCACTGTTGCAACACTTTCTACCGAGTTCCAAACTACAAGAACTGTTTGTCGGGAGCTTCATGAAATGGGTTTTCATGGCCGAGCAGCCATGCATCAGATCACCATGCTCAATGCCAAGCGTTGGCTGGAGTGGTGTAAAGCTCGCCGCCATTGGGCTCAATGGAAACACATTCTCTGGAGTGATGAATCATGGTTCACCATCTGGCAATCCGACGGACAAATCTGGGTTTGGCGGATGCCAGGAGAACACTACCTGCTCCAATGCATAGTGCCAAATGTAAAGTTTGGTATCGGAGAAATAATTGACAGGGGATGTTTTTCATGGTTCAGGCTAGGCCCCTTAGTTCCAGTGAAGGGAAATGTTAACGCTACAGCATACAATGACATTCTGGACGATTCTGTGCTTCCAACTTTGTGGCAACATTTGACGTAAGGCCCTCTCCTGTTTCAGCATGACAATGCCCCCGTGCACAAAGCAAGGTCCATACAGAAATGGTATGTTGAGATCGGTGTGGAAGAACTTGACTGGCCTGCACAGAGCCCTGACCTCAACCCCATCGAACACCTTTGGGATGAATTGGAACACCGACTGCAATCCAGGCCTAATTGCCCAACATCGGTGCTCAACCTCACTAATGCTCTTGTGACTGAATGGAAGCAATTCCCCGCAGCAATGTTCCAACATCTAGTATAATACCTTCAGAAGAGTGGAAGCAGTTATAGCAGCAAAAAGGGGACCAACTCCATATTAATGCCCATGATTTTGGAATGAGATGTTCGAACGACAGGTGTCCACATACCTTTGGCCATGTAGTATGTAACTGAACACTTTTCAACAGAAAATAACAAGGCAAGACATCTGGTCTTAGAAAATACATGGTCAAAACCTTGGTCTTGTTAAGGTGACTGTTATTAGCCACAGATAACCAGTCACACTCCCAGCAGACTACTCTTCTGTGTTAAGCCAACAGGTTTCAGAATGATACCAAACTTATGTCCATCCTATATGAGTTCATGAGAACGTACCTCTTTCACAATAGCTGCAGCAAGTAAGACACTGCTAGGTTACAGCTCCAGAATTTCAACACAAACGAAACCTCAAGTGTTTCTGACCATTCAATCTTTCTGGAATAAATCATGTATGTGGACATTATTATAGTTTTGTAACAATAGGGTCTCTCTAAGAGGTTGATAAAGCTAATGAGTTCTGTAAGGGTTTCACACTGAGGGTTTCTGACCCCTGTGTGTGAGGGTACAATGATATTTGAACCCCAGGTGGTAAAGGAAGAGCACTCACTGCCACTGGAGGGTTGAATGGGGAGTTGTGGAGGGGCTGGCTTCAGAGGGTTCTAATGTGACCTGGGTTCAAATAGTATTTGTTTTCTTTGTAATTCTTCAGCTGTGCATGATTGAGCTTGGTTGAACTTGCCTAGTGCAACAGAGCCAATGGAATAATCCCAAAAGTGCAAACTCCAGGCAGGCTTAATCAAATGCTCACAGTATTTGAAGGGACCCAACTACTATTTGAACCCAGGTCTGACAGGGAGACAGTGGGAGCCGGTAATGACAGTGAGTGTTAACTAAAACATGCCTCTGGCGTGTTCCTACGGAAATGGCAAGTGTTAAAAACGATGCATTTTCATTAAGGTCACATCAGCCACTTAGGAAAACATTTTGACACAGTGAGATTTTTTGTGCTGCATTTTTAATCACTCAAATAAGAAAAGGGTGATTTTGAGCCATTTGCGTCAGCCTAAGGCATGTTCCAAGATCAAACTACTAGGATACTAATAATATTAATGGGATCAGACAGAGTTGTATGGACCTGAGTCCAGATCTCAGACTTGACTCAGAGTCAAGTCATGATTTTCATGACACGTTACTGGACTCAGACTCCCAAATCCCTTGACTCAGACTCCCAAATCCCTTGACTCAGATTCCCAAATCCCTTGACTCAGATTCCCAAATCCCTTGACTCAGACTCCCAAGTCCCTTGACTCAGATTCCCAAATCCCTTGACTCAGACTCCCAAATCCCTTGACTCAGATTCCCAAGTCCCTTGGCTCAAGGTTTAGTGCCTTGACTACATCACTGGGATCAGACACTAATAATATGAACAAACCACCATCAGTAAACTCTAGCAGGTGAGGCGAAAACAAAGAGTGAATTGTATTCTTCCTGTTCCTATCAATGTTGGAATACCAATTGGTCTGGCCTTGTTTATTTTCAGTGTACATGGCAGTGGAACTCTTTGTTCACGTTACCTCTTCTGTTTTCTGTTCCCGCTGAACATTGTGTTTTTAGTTGCTTTTGTTTGTATTTGTTTTAAGCGTGACACATTTGTAGCCGGGCTGTTTAATGTACCATATGCAGGCTTGTGTCTGAACAATGCCAGACTACAGTCAATGACACAGGAACAATGCACAAACATAAACAAGGGTTGAAGAGGGTTGTTGAAGACACTTGTTGGCACTCAACACTCATCACATTTCTGCCTTGGCACTCTTATCCCTCTGGCTGAGTGGGTTGTGATGTGCTGAACTACAGATGGAGAATAAACAGCTAGATATTTCTGAATTTACAGTGTGGTCTGTGACATGTCCTTTTTGAGCTTATGAGAGACTGGGATTGCTTCAGGCTTCTTCTAACCTCAAAGCATTATAAATTGTGAGGCCACACAGATAATACCTTTATACTTGAATGTGCAATTGATGACTCCAGACCTTTGTTATTTTATTTATTTATTTCACCTTTATTTAACCAGGTAGGCCAGTTGAGAACACCTTTATTTAACCAGGTAGGCTAGTTGAGAACACCTTTATTTAACCAGGTAGGCCAGTTGAGAACACCTTTATTTAACCAGGTAGGCCAGTTGAGAACAAGTTCTCATTTACAACTGCGACCTGGCCAAGATAAAGCAAAGCAGTGCGACACAAACAACAACACAGAGTTACACATGGAACAAACAAACATACAGTCAATAACACGATAGAAAAGTCGATGTACAGTGTGTGCAAATGAGGTAAGATAAGGGAGGTAAAGCAATAAATAATTACATTTTAGCAATTAAACACCGGAGTGATAGATGTGCAGAAGATGAATGTGCAGATAGAGATACTGGGGTGCCAACGGTTGGAGGCCGAGCACTTGCCATACCAGGCGGTGATGCTCTCGATGGTGCAGGCATTATACTAAGAAAGTCGGTGGAAGGTAGTCTTTAAGTTAACTGTTTTTGACAGAACAATGGGATTCAAGGACAGAATTTGAATGCTGTTCTCTGGAAAGCCTCCAGCCATGCGGCAGTAACACATAACACCTGTACTATTTGTACAAAATAAAAAATCTCAGTGATGGAGTCAAAGTGTGCCCAAATGGGCTTCAGCCCAGCTTGAACAAAAATAAAAAATAGAATCAGGTGTTCATCTGAAGGACATGATAATCAGAAAAAGTACTCCTTACCCTAGGACACTTCAACAGGTGACTAATGTGAAACATCCAGGAACATGAAAAAGGAGCACCCTGTGTCTGCTTAGATCTGAGTTTATTTTTGGGACAAATAGGCTTATGTTTTGGTGAAGGACGTCTTAGTCAGGCTCTGACTCACTGTGTGGCTCACCAAACTGGTTGAGACTGGTTGAGATCTCAGTTAAAGGGACAGAACAATGCAAGGATTCTTGAGGCCAATGGCTGATCTGGCCACTGGGTGAGATCTTTCAGGTCCTCACCACAAAGCAGAGTGGATAGATGATAGATCATGGTGTCTATGGGGAGAGGCAGACTGGTGTCACTATGATTCCTTATCGTGTGAGTTCTGCCTGGCTGAGATGTCAGTCACTTTTCCTTCCTTTTCCTCCCCAAACACCCACTTGCACCGGCTTGAGCCATCTGACACACTGTCAGAAGCCCTCTCATGTCAAAATCGGACTTTAGACAGCTGATGATTGGGCTAGGGAACATAAAACTAAATCTATAGGACTTCAGACAGCTGATGATTGGGCTGAGGAATGGAAAACTAAAACTATAGGAATTCAGATAGCTGATGGTTAGCTGATGGCACCTACTACCATACCCCATTCAAAGGCACTTAACTATTTTGTATTGCCCATTCACCCTCTGGGTTGGAACACCCTCACTCTGTGGATTATAAAGTGTTTGACATTGGGTTGGAACACCCTCACTCTGGATTATAAAGTGTTTTACATTGGGTTGGAACACCCTCACTGTGGATTATAAAGTGTTTGACATTGGGTTGGAACACCCTCACTCTGGATTATAAAGTGTTTAACATTGGGTTGGAACACCCTCACTCTGTGGATTATAAAGTGTTTAACATTGGGTTGGAACACCCTCACTCTGGATTATAAAGTGTTTGACATTGGATTGGAACACTCTCTCTCTGTGGATTATAAAGTGTTTGACATTGGATTGGAACACTCTTACTCTGTGGATTATAAAGTGTTTAACATTGGGTTGGAACACTCTCACTCTGTGGATTATAAAGTGTTTGACATTGGGTTGGAACACCCTCACTCTGGATTATAAAGTGTTTGACATTGGGTTGGAACACCCTCACTCTGTGGATTATAAAGTGTTTGACATTGTAATCTCACACTCTTCCACCATGACTTCCATCCTGGTCTTTCACTCAAACTGTCCCCTTAGAGTTGTGTGCTGAACAGAGTGATATTTAACACCATGGGTGCTATTTATGCGTGTGACCATGCAGTAAGTGTCTGGTTAAACACATTAACCAGAGAGGACAGTGAACTACGACAGCCTGCCAACATGTTTAGAAACAGGGCCTAAAGGACTCCGCTGTTTAGCAAGATCTCACTTCTCAGTCTTCATCATATCTCTTGTTCTACTCGTGTCAGATTCTCTCCTGCTCTCACTTCAAAATATCTCCTCTGGATGAACATATTCACATTAGCACACGTTTGGGAACGGCTACGGCTTTGAAAAGCCTATTTGTTTTTGCACTTTCTCTTTCTCACCACCTTCAGAATGTTTTATGTAAAGTACATAATGAGTTCAATCACCCAGTTTAATCACCCAGCTCATTTCCATTTCAATTCCATACAACTTTATTAATCCCAGAGTGGCAATTAAAAACGGCACTGTCAGTTCGTGGTGAAAAACAAATACATGGCATAACAATATGAAAATATCACGAGATCGAACATATCATTTCATAGGTGTGTAAATGGGATCTTTATTTTTTAAAATGCCCTCATAAAAGCTACAGTATTTGCAGCTGCCACATAAAATAGAGATATTCTGTTGGATGGTGAGCTGGTAATGAAGATGAGTATCCCTACAGAGAGTCTTACTTCTAAAAGCAACTTCCTGAGGATCAGAGAAACTAATGGAGAGAATACAGCTGGCATATCTAAAACATCAGCTTATTTTTCCCCTTGAGACCTCCATTATTAGCCAGATAGTGAATATTTTGCAGGAAAAAAAACAAGTTAGATCAAATCAAATCAAATCAAATGTATTTATATAGCCCTTCGTACATCAGCTGATATCTCAAAGTGCTGTACAGAAACCCAGCCTAAAACCCCAAACAGCAAGCAATGCAGGTGTAGAAGCACGGTGGCTAGGAAAAACTCCCTAGAAAGGCCAATACCTAGGAAGAAACCTAGAGAGGAACCAGGCTATGTGGGGTGGCCAGTCCTCTTCTGGCTGTGCCGGGTGGAGATTATAACAGAACATGGCCAAGATGTTCAAATGTTCATAAATGACCAGCATGGTCGAATAATAATAAGGCAGAACAGTTGAAACTGGAGCAGCAGCACAGTCAGGTGGAAGTTGAAACTGGAGCAGCAGCATGGCCAGGTGGACTGGGGACAGCAAGGAGTCATCATGTCAGGTAGTCCTGGGGCATGGTCCTAGGGCTCAGGTCAGTTGAAACTGGAACAGCAGCATGGCCAGGTGGACTGGGGACAGCAAGGAGTCATCATGTCAGGTAGTCCTGGGGCATGGTCCTAGGGCTCAGGTCCTCCGAGAGAGAGAAAGAAAGAGAGAAGGAGAGAATTAGAGAACGCACACTTAGATTCACACAGGACACCGAATAGGACAGGAGAAGTACTCCAGATATAACAAACTGACCCCAGCCCCCCGACACATAAACTACTGCAGCATAAATACTGGAGGCTGAGACAGGAGGGGTCAGGAGACACCGAGGACACCCCCGGACAGGGCCAAACAGGAAGGATATAACCCCACCCACTTTGCCAAAGCACAGCCCCCACACCACTAGAGGGATATCTTCAACCACCAACTTAAGATACGCCCGCTAGGCTAAAAATGGACCAGCCCATCTAGCATTTGCCTGAAATGCCAAATTACTAGTTCGCCCTTGCACACACACAGACACACACACAGACAGACCGACAAACTTTGCCCTAGTTTTTGTCAGGCCCGCAATCTGGAGGCCACACACTGAAAGCCTGGGTATGTGGCCGAGACTGCCGAATATCAGCACCCACCAGCTTGCACCTACAGCCAAGGCTGTCCCAGTGTGGTGGTACTTAAGCAGCTTCTTGGCAAAGGCCTGTTCCTTGAAGCTGTCAAATGAGCAGCCCACTTCCAAAATGAGCACCTCCCCCCACAACAACAATATCTGGTGTATTTGGCACACAGGAAAACACATCATCATTAACATCAAACCAGCTTCCCCTTAAACAAGAATGTTTCTGCATGTGTGCTTTTGGTGGGACTCTTGTCTCACCTTGCTGGCTATCAGGTCAACAAGGTGGTCATGTCTAGCAATGTACGAACCGCAGCCATTCACAAAATGGGCAATGGACTCCATTACATTTGACTAATGTAGAATACAAAATGGGTCATGGTTTGCAGGTTACCAGAGTGCGAGATTATGTTTTGTTGGTAGAACTTGCAGCCTCATCTTAACAGTAAAGGTGTGGCAGCATTCTGGTACATGGAATGGTCAGAGTGGTCAGCACAGTCCAGAGCAGTGAGTTTCCCCTGCAGCCTCAGGCCAGTCCAGTGTTGCAGTAGCTCCATCCGTCTGATACCAAGGAGTGTTGTCCTGGATGTAGGATGAGATGTACCATCATGGGTGACAGAAGCCTCCACAACAACACCAATCTGCCATAACTACATCCGAGGCTGTCACTGACTCAGTTTGCATATCAGTCCGTGTCCACCTGAGCTCCACTCCAGTCCGATTACACAGGTCATTGAGGTCCAGCCAGTCTGACCAGACTCCAAAGCCAATTTTCCATTGGCCTTCCTCCTGAAGCCCAGGAAGTTGTCCTTAGTGTCCCTGGCCAGTGGAACCTTCTGCCTCTGTAGGTCCAGAAGGAGAGAGGCTCTGGATAACTCCCTAACTGTCACATCATCACTGTTGAGCATGTTCAACAGGTGAGTCAGTCTGGTAGCAGTATAAATACACTCAATATTCAGGACATCTAAACCCCCAATATTTGGGAACGACACACACACACACACACAGACCTGCAGGCACACAGACAGACATCCACAAACACACACACACAGACAGACAGACAGACAGACAGACACGCAGACAGACAGACACGCAGACAGACAGACAGACAGACACACACGCAGACAGACACACACGCAGACAGACAGACAGACACACAGACACGCAGACAGACAAACACGCAGACAGACAGACACACAGACACGCAGACAGACAGACACGCAGACAGACAGACACGCAGACAGAGGGACACGTAGACACACACACTGTATCTTGTAGCTAGAAGCTATACACATGATGGGAAGACCAACAGATTGTATATTATAGCCTACATACAATATAATGATGAAATGTTTTATTCTCTGTTCATGTGAAAAACCAACCAGAACTTAATCAGTAGTAACTCAGAATATACTGTTATTTCTGGGCCCCTGATAGATGGTTCAGTTTTCAACTCATTGGATTCTCTGTAACTATAAATCTGCCTCAGGGATTCTATTCATATCTGACAGAGACATAATATGCCCATGGCACTCAATGGTACAAATAGTCTAGTTCTTGAATATAGCACTTTGATGTTACTTTCTATGCAAGTCATGAAAGTTAGAGTTAACTTGCCCTGTATACGTGTTGTTCAGTTGGAATAGAAAAGCAGACATGCAGACCACCATAGTGGTGGTTTAGCACTTGAGGCTGAAGGCATTGGAAAACACTGTTATTGTGAATAGGCCCTTTTTAAGTAATTGCAGAATGACATTTTCTTCAGTAGTGTTCATCTGTGTCTGTGAAGCAAGACTTCTAGACCAGTTCCCCAACTGTGGGGCACGTAGGGGTCGGCAAAGGGGGTGGAAATCAGCTTGGTTTTAAACTTACTCTTGAAAGGTGTAATAGTCAAATGCACAAGGTGGAGACCTTAGAGAGCTATTTATAATTTGTCAGAGATGTCCAGATAAACTAGTCAATGTCAGATAATGCAGAAATTTTTTATTCACTCAAATATCACATAAAATCACATTAGACATGGCAAAATGTATAGAATTGCAAGAAAATTTGCTTAAAAACGGCAACATCTTCTGTGAATCTTCTGTGAAAACATTTGTAGGAAATAAGCTTTAAACCTGGAACATTCTCTCCACCAACAAGAGGAGTGTGAACAGTTTGTGTCATGAACAGTGCTTGTGCCCATAGAAATAGACATGGCACGTGTGCAGGGGGGCTGGAAGGTGGCCCCGGGTGAAAAGGTTTGGGAACCTCTGTTAAACTACTGTTACTGTCACATTGATCCTTCTTCCTTTATTAATGCACTTTCTATCCGTCTTACTTGCAGAGAAAATAATGACATGACTAATGTCAGTGTTCACGTACTTTCACCATTCTCTACAGACACTTAAACCAGAGATCGACAAAGAGACAGACATATATGCACATTAATATTTCATAACGGTTAGTTTACACGGGGAGTTTTGGTTCGTGCTGGTAATAGATGCCCGGAATACCAATCTGTTATCTGGCAGTACTGTGGTCTATTAAAAGGAAAGTTCAGGATGTTACGACTTGATGTTAGATGGTTCCTCATCCTAAAAGTAGTCTATTGGCCAGGAGAAACTGTAATCCATAGGTTTGTGTTCTGTAAACTGCCACTACAAACTTCAGCAAACTTTAGCCACCACAATCTTTCAATCAATGGCAGTGATAGGGGCAATTGTGCAACCTTTAAGTAACATCAGATCATGTTTCAAGTTTTAATGTCACATGCACAAGTAGAGTGAAATGCCTTTCTTGCAAACTCTAAGCCCAACAATGCAATAACCAATAACAATGTAATACTAGAAAAACAAAAAATATGAAGAACGCAACAAGTAAGTAAGTAAGCGCACTATATACAGGGTCCCTTCCAATACCATATTTACAATGTGTAGGGATACTGGAGTGATGGAGGTAGATATGTATAGACGGAAGTTTACTAGGCAACAGGATATAAGATAAACAGAGGAGCAGCAGCTTGTATGTGAGTGTCTGTGTGCTGTCAGTATATGTGTAAATGTAAAACCAAAGTTGTAGTTGATTTCAGTTGATTTGGCAATTACGTTTTCCTAATTGCACATGAGGAACCATCTAACAACAAGATGTAAATCCTACACCTCCCCTTTAAAGAACGCTCCTATTCTGAATGGGGGAAAACACATAATTAGACATTGAGGTCATAATGGCCAAAATGCATTTCCCCACTGAAGGCATGTTTTTTATCTCATTGCTTTTCCCCAAACATTATTTTGTGTCAATGTATTACCACTGATGTGTGTGGACAGACTGTGATCAAAACAAAGATCTTCAATACTGATCATGAAATCCTTGGAATCCTTGGAATACTATATGATCAGGGAACATTTGAGTTCTTAGTAGCAAAATAAAGACAGTGGTACTGGAAAACATTTCTTGGAAGGGAACTTCCTTTCATTTCTGTAAAAAAATGTCAGTAGAATTTAAATATTTTTGGAGGTTTCGTGTTTCTGGAAAATGGAAAGGGCCAATGTCACTGAAAGCTTTTCAGGGTGTTGCTTATTGGCCTCTACTTATACTAAGCCACTTAGCCACACATTAGTCGGTCTGTATAAATACTCATTAAAGTTGCACAGAAGGAGTGCTTGTGTGTGTGTGTGTGTGTTCGTGCGTGTGTGTGTGCGTGTGTGTGTGTGCGTGCGTGTCCACAAGGCACAACTAGACAGAGAGGCGCACACCTGATAGGTGGGTTGTATAAGCATAACCAAGAGCTGCCAGAAGCTCTACTGCTGTGGCACTCAGGTGAAGGACCAATCCTAAAGCACTCATGGTTCCTCATAGACAGCAGAGTGCAACTTGTTTTAGCATTCAAATGTGTGTTTCTTTCCCACTCATATCTAGTGCATGAGCATGTTGTGCCATACACTAGATGAGTGTAGGGGGCTAGAACTCAGCCAGTGGACACTGGCCAGTACGTTCTTTGTCCAATCACCCCCAGGCGCATTTCTGATTGCACACCTGAATTGGAGTGTCAGAGCCTGGGCTATATGGTCCACCGTCCCTGATCAGGCTCCATCAAGGGCCAGGAGGTCTTCCGGACCAAACAGCGATTTACAGTGTCTATATAGGGTCTGTAATCTTTCTGGCTGACAGAATGTTTCATGGCCCCAGCTTCACTTTGTGTATAACTCTGATCTCCCAGGTGTCTTTCCTGGTGCTAACAGTCAATTGTGGGGGCCTCCCGGGTGGCGTAGTGGCTAAGGGCGCTGTACTGCAGCACCAGCTGTGCCATCAGAGTCCCTGGGTTCGTGCCCAGGCTCTGTCGTAACCGGCCACGACCGGGAGGTCCGTGGGGCGACGCACAATTGGCCTAGCGTCGTCCGGGTTAGGGAGGGTTTGGTCGGTAGGGATGTCCTTGTCTCATCGCGCACCAGCGACTCCTGTGGCGTGCCGGGCGCAGTGCGTGCTAACCAAGGTTGCCAGGTGCACGGTGTAGCCTCCGACACATTGGTGTGGCTGGCTTCCGGGTTGGATGCGCGCTGTGTTAAGAAGTGTATCGGAGGATGCATGGGAGTTGTAGCGATGAGACAAGATAGTAGCTACTACAACAATTGGATACCACGAAATTGGGGAGAAAAAGGGGTAAAAATAAATAAATAAATAAATAAAAACAGTCAATTGTGCCATGCATCTCCTCCCTGGTAAAAGCCAGTTTGTGTTAGCAACTAATTCATTACGACAGACTTCCAGCTTGAGAGTGGTGGTGAGGTACAGATGGAGATGGATGTCGAGTCATCCCTTGTTCCTTCAAGTTGTTTTACGGACCATCTGTGATGCTGCTAAAGAGGTTGGAGGAAGAGGAAGAGGCTGGGGAGAGCTCAGTGCTCTGTAGAGGTTCACACTTAATAGGTGGACATCTGGACAGTCTCCTATGGTATATTGCTGGAGTGAGTATTTCTAATTGCATATCGCAATTGTATATCCTATAGAAATGGGCTCTCATGAAGTGTTCGATTTCTTTTTGTTGCATTGATGTCAGAGTCATTAGAGGGGCAATAGTGGGCTGAGTACCAGGCAGTTAGCAAGTTTGGTAGGCTACTAATATCAGCATCAGATCTTGGAGAAGCCTAATTACCGTGACTAAACGGTCACATGGAATTTGACTGCCTTCATGACTCGTGACCGCCGGTGTTGCGGTAATACGGTCACCGCAACAGCCCTAGTCAGACATTCCTTTAAGTTATGTACCCAGTACTGTAGGTCCCTTTGAACTAAGCCTAGGACGAAGAGGAAATAGCCTGTAGTTATTATGCCCCCAGCCTCTGGAATAGCCTGCTAGAGAACCTGAGGTGTGCTGAAGCTGTGGACCTACAGTATCTAAAAGTGATCATAAAACACACTTTTTTTAGCTTTGTTTTTCCTTAGGGTGCTTTTTAGTTGTTCAATTTGTGTCCTTATTTTGTTGTGTAGTAAATATTTCAACTATTATTTTAGTTGTTTTTTCATTTTCTCCTGTAAAGCACGTTGTCTGAAATGTGCTGTATAAATAAAGCTTGATTTGATTTGAAGGAGAATACTTCCTCATTGTCTTTATAAGGTAAATAAAGGTTAAATAAAATTTAAAACAAAAAATAAGGCCTTTGCAGTCCTCAGATGTCTTTGTTAAAACTGGTTTATCTCTGATATGCTCCTTTACATGCCTAGTGCATAATGTGCTTCAATAAATCCATTAACCTCCCCTATGGTTGACATATTATCTGGGGCAGCAGGTAGCCTAGTGGTTAGAGTGTTGGGCCAGTAACCCAAAGGTTGCTAGATTGAATCCCCGAGCTGACAAGGTAAAAGTCTGTCGTTCTGCCCCTGAACAAGGCAGTTAACCAACTCTTCCTTGAATGACACTGGATTGTGTCATTCATAACAGCTCATCTGCAGTTTAATTAAAAGATCCCACCGCTGCCACCAAAATGCTCTTTGATCTCTGACCTTTCTGAGTGCTCTCAAGGTCATGCTCATCCAATGAAAGAGACTCAAAATCTAAATCCATAATATCTGATCTGTTCTATCTCTTGGAGGGAGATTAGCTATAGGGACTGTAAAGACTCTACATTTAGCCTTTTGGGGATTATGTTATGGATTTCATTCTGTGGCTGTGAATATTGAGGGATTTTCTATTCTGTTAAACACACAGAGGTGACAGTTGAGTGAAGCATTTCACCATAATGTACATGGCTTTACCTAAAACCCCCTAGATTCATAGATTGCTTTTAGCACTAATTGGAATAAGAATAGCCTGTTTTGACCTGATGACATTGACATGAGATGTTGAGGTTAACATTATGGATGGTCTTTAGCCACTTTGATTTCAGACGGGACACATTAATGCAATCCATTTCACGTAGTCTCAACATGAGCACATAAAACATGAAATGGATGAAACAACCGCAGAGAGCCTGTAGAGAACACAATATCAATGCATTTATATCCATTAAACATTTGTTTTAAATGAGCCTTTCACTTTCTAAGAGACATAGATCAGCTTTGTTACAAACAAAGGCCTTTTGATGTTGATTCTTCATACAGACCTAATTTTCTATCATTGACTATTTCAGGTCAGATAGACTGACAGAACCACAGTGCTGGTTGGATGACTATGCAAATACATCCCCACTGCCGGCTGCTCTCTGGAGCGCCTCTGTCAACATCAGATTACAATTAATCCCCCCGTCTCTAATTAATTGATCATCTGCAGATAAATCAAGTCGAGTCGGTTGGGATTTGTGAACTCATACGGGCGTAATACCTTCTTTATAGTGTAGAAAGCAAACACAACATTTGTATTGAAATCTTAAAATCCCCAAGAGGTTTAGATTGATCCTGAGCAGGGCTGCCTAACTCCAATCAAGATAGGATTCAGGTGCTGAACTGTAGGTATGGGATTAGTTTTGTATGGAGCTCTCCATAGGGGCCATGTTTGCCAGTCTATATAGAGAACAGGTGAGAAGAAACAGCTAAGTTGCATCAGGACGGGTTGGGCACACTAGGAGCTGCTAACGAAAGTGGATTGGAGCTTGAAATATTTGCTTGGGGAGGAGGGAGGTGGAGGCTTAGCTTTCTGAGGGCTGCAAAACAACAAACAGAGCAGTTTGAAAAGAGTGTGTCGAACTTAGTTTATCTCTCTTCGCTCATTCTCTCACATGCTCCCCTCTCTTGTCTCTCCTGCACTCTTTCTATAGTCTGTCTACAGACGGTGGCTTTTGGCTATGAACCAAGGCTCCAGCTTACACCTCTGTAGAAGGTCCGGCGTCAGTTGGGAAAGAGAGGATGACTCGGAAATGGAAAGCGTGTCACAATTAACTCGTACCCCTGCATATCAACTCGATACTGGAGCACCTTGTATATAGCCAAGTTATCCTTACTCATTGTGTGTTTATTATTACTTTTATTATTATGTGTTATTACTTTCTATTATTTCTCTATTTTCTTTCTGTCTGCATTGTTGGGAAGGGCCCGTAATTAAGTAATTCACTGTTAGTCTACACCTGTCATTCACGCAGTTGTGACGAATAACATTTGATTTGTTGATTTGTTGCCCTAGCTAAACATGAGCACAGTTCCTGGCCTTAGTTTAAGCCCCGCCTACCCAAACACGTATATAAACTGTATATATATATTTTTTCATGTCAGAGAAGCCTGTCTGAAAAGACCCCCCCCCCTTCTCTCTCCCTCCTCTTCTCCCTCTCTCTTCTCTCTCTCCCTGTTTTCCCCTTCTCACTCCATCAATCACTGTCTTTCATACTATCCATCATTCCATCCTCCCTCCTCTCTTCATTCATCTATGCTCATGACAGCAGTGTTCACAACACCTGAGATAGGGAAGTGAAATAGCTACTCCACCTCCCATGCCAATGCAGCTTGCTGATTGAAGTGTTGATGAATAAATAACCAGTCTGTTCTTGTCCTACATGGTTTGTAATTAGGCTTTGCAGTAATGAATGAACCATAGAGGCAGATGTTTTCATTTTTGTAAATAGTGTTCCATCTGAAATTATACTACACTTAATGTGCCAGTTATGAGTTTTGAAATTGTGCAGGTGTTTGAGCAATTCAAATACATCAAAGTGGAAACAGGTTCCTAAGCAACAACATACATCAGATTCTGTTCAAAGTGCTGCGGAAATCAATCTACTTTACACTTGATTTCAGGTCCAACTATTATTACTACTACTACGACGACGACGACGATGACGACTACTACTACTACTACTACTACTACTGCTACTACTACGAGTTCTGCTACTACTACTACTACTATTACTACTACTACCACTACTACTAGTACTACTGGTACTGCTGCTGCTACTGCTGCTGCTCCTACTGCTAGTATCAATCAATCACTCAATCAATCAAATGTATTGATAAGGTCCTTTTTTACAACAGCAGATGTCACAAAGTGCTATACAGAAACCCTAGTACTACTACTACTACTACTACTACTACTACTGTGTTGACATGCACATTATTCTAGGCCTGTATAATGTAAATGATTGCAAACTGAACTCATGAATCAACGTAACTTAGTACATGTACATTTGTGTCCCTCCATTTATTATGATATGTTATGTTTTGTATGATATGTATTAATTGTCTTCCAAATCGTATATCTTACAAATTCCAATTTGTGCAATATGTTACGGATTTGCTATGTATGATATGTTATGAATTACAATTTGTTGTGGCTAACGTCAACTAGGTGGCTAACATTAGCTAGGCTAGGGATGAGGGTTAAAGTTAGGGTTAAAGGCAGTGTTGTAGTACTCGAGACCGGTCTAGGGCTCGATGGCCTTGACTCGGTCTCAGACAGTGAAGGATAGTAATTTCTTCCGGAGACCAGCTGAGACGAGCAGAGTAAAAAATTCATAATTATCAGCTTCCATTCAGTCAGCCCATAAAACCACTTAGCCAGGCCAAATATATACACTCCTTTCTTGAAACATTAATATCATAACAGTCTTTATATCTATTATAGACATGCTTGCGTCGTGGTAAACCTATAGGCCTTCAGTGTGTGACAGGTTAGTACTGTGGTGAACCTACAGGCCTTCAGTGTGTGACAGGTTAGTACTGTGGTGAACCTATAGGCCTTCAGTGTGTGACAGGTTAGTACTGTGGTGAACCTATAGGCCTTCAGTGTGTGACAGGTTAGTACTGTGGTGAACCTACAGGCCTTCAGTGTGTGACAGGTTAGTACTGTGGTGAACCTACAGGCCTTCAGTGTGTGACAGGTTAGTACTGTGGTGAACCTATAGGCCTTCAGTGTGTGACAGGTTAGTACTGTGGTGAACCTATAGGCATTCAGTGTGTGACAGGTTAGTACTGTGGTGAACCTATAGGCCTTCAGTGTGTGACAGGTTAGTACTGTGGTGAACCTACAGGCCTTCAGTGTGTGACAGGTTAGTACTGTGGTGAACCTACAGGCCTTCAGTGTGTGACAGTGTTGAACCTATAGGTCTTCAGTGTGTGACAGGTTAGTACAGTAGTGAACCTACAGGCCTTCAGTGTGTGACAGGTTAGTACTGTGGTGAACCTACAGGCCTTCAGTGTCTGACAGGTTAGTACTGTGGTGAACCTACAGGCCTTCAGTGTGTGACAGGTTAGTACTGTGGTGAACCTACAGGCCTTCAGTGTGTGACAGGTTAGTACTGTGGTGAACCTACAGGCCTTCAGTGTGTGACAGGTTAGTACTGTGGTGAACCTATAGGCCTTCAGTGTGTGACAGGTTAGTACTGTGGTGAACCTATAGGCATTCAGTGTGTGACAGGTTAGTACTGTGGTGAACCTATAGGCCTTCAGTGTGTGACAGGTTAGTACTGTGGTGAACCTACAGGCCTTCAGTGTGTGACAGGTTAGTACTGTGGTGAACCTACAGGCCTTCAGTGTGTGACAGTGTTGAACCTATAGGTCTTCAGTGTGTGACAGGTTAGTACAGTAGTGAACCTACAGGCCTTCAGTGTGTGACAGGTTAGTACTGTGGTGAACCTACAGGCCTTCAGTGTGTGACAGGTTAGTACTGTGGTGAACCTACAGGCCTTCAGTGTGTGACAGGTTAGTACTGTGGTGAACCTACAGGCCTTCAGTGTGTGACAGGTTAGTACTGTGGTGAACCTATAGGCCTTCAGTGTGTGACAGGTTAGTACTGTGGTGAACCTACAGGCCTTCAGTGTGTGACAGATTAGTACAGTAGTGAACCTACAGGCCTTCAGTGTGTGACAGGTTAGTACTGTGGTGAACCTACAGGCCTTCAGTGTGTGACAGGTTAGTACTGTGGTGAACCTATAGGCCTTCAGTGTGTGACAGGTTAGTACTGTGGTGAACCTACAGGCCTTCAGTGTGTGACAGGTTAGTACTGTGGTGAACCTATAGGCCTTCAGTGTGTGACAGTTTAGTACTGTGGTGAACCTATAGGCCTTCAGTGTGTGACAGGTTAGTACTGTGGTAAACCTACAGGCCTTCAGTGTGTGACAGGTTAGTACTGTGGTGAACCTATAGGCCTTCAGTGTGTGACAGGTTAGTACTGTGGTGAACCTACAGGCCTTCAGTGTGTGACAGGTTAGTACTGTGGTGAACCTACAGGCCTTCAGTGTGTGACAGGTTAGTACTGTGGTGAACCTACAGGCCTTCAGTGTGTGACAGGTTAGTACTGTGGTGAACCTACAGGCCTTCAGTGTGTGACAGGTTAGTACTGTGGTGAACCTACAGGCCTTCAGTGTGTGACAGGTTAGTTCTGTGGTGAACCTACAGGCCTTCAGTGTGTGACAGGTTAGTACAGTAGTGAACCTACAGGCCTTCAGTGTGTGACAGGTTAGTACTGTGGTGAACCTATTGGCCTTCAGTGTGTGACAGGTTAGTACTGTGGTGAACCTACAGGCCTTCAGTGTGTGACAGGTTAGTACAGTAGTGAACCTACAGGCCTTCAGTGTGTGACAGGTTAGTACTGTGGTGAACCTACAGGCCTTCAGTGTGTGACAGGTTAGTACTGTGGTGAACCTATAGGCCTTCAGTGTGTGACAGGTTAGTACTGTGGTGAACCTACAGGCCTTCAGTGTGTGACAGGTTAGTACTGTGGTGAACCTATAGGCCTTCAGTGTGTGACAGGTTAGTACTGTGGTGAACCTATAGGCCTTCAGTGTGTGACAGGTTAGTACTGTGGTAAACCTACAGGCCTTCAGTGTGTGACAGGTTAGTACTGTGGTGAACCTATAGGCCTTCAGTGTGTGACAGGTTAGTACTGTGGTGAACCTACAGGCCTTCAGTGTGTGACAGGTTAGTACTGTGGTGAACCTACAGGCCTTCAGTGTGTGACAGGTTAGTACTGTGGTGAACCTACAGGCCTTCAGTGTGTGACAGGTTCGTGATGAAAGGACCGCAACCGTAGTACCAGGTAATCATGTAAGAGAGTGCACTTATTGTAGAACACAAAGGGCCAGTGGTGTGTGGAAGGTATACCCAGGTATAAGCTGTATACTCACTTTGTTTTTCAGTGGGCTTTGCGTATTCTCACTTCTTAATCCCTACTGATGTGTCTCAAAGTAGTGTAGTGGAGGTATACAACGTATTACAATAGAGAAATCATGCACAGAGAAGTCTACACAATCGCAAAGCATGTGATGCTGAACAAATATATAAATGCAACATGCAACAATTTCAACATTTTTACTGAGTTACAGTTCATAAAAGGAAATCAGTCAATTTAAATACATTAATTAGGCCCTAATCTATGGATTTCACATGACTGGGCGAAGCCATGGGTGGGCCTGGGAGGGCATAGGTCCACTCAATTGGGAGCCAGGTCCACCCACTGGGGAGCCAGGACCACCCACTGGGGAGCCAGAACCACCCACTTGGGAGCCAGGTCCACCCACTGGGGAGCCAGGACCACCCACTGGGGAGCCAGGACCACCCACTGGGGAGCCAGGACCACCCACTTGGGAGCCAGGTCCACCCACTGGGGAGCCAGGACCACCCACTGGGGAGCCAGGACCACCCACTGGGGAGCCAGGACCACCCACTGGGGAGCCAGGTCCACCCACTGGGGAGCCAGGACCGGATGTGGAGGTCCTGGGCTGGTGTGGTTACACATGGTCAGCCGTTGTAAGGCTGGTTGGATGTACTGCCAAATTCTCTAAAACCATATTGGAAGGAGCTTATGGTAGAGAAATTAACATTAAATTATCTGGCAACAGCTCTGGTGGACATTCCTGCAGTCAGTAAGCCACGCTCCCTCAACATACAGACATTGGCAAGTCTCATTCAAGGTCTTCAAGGACTTTTTCAAGCATGGACCTACATTTCATATTTAATTGTCATAATAGCCCATCAGCCTTGTAGGCTACCCTCCCAAATGTATGCAAAAAAGTATACACTACCATTTTAAGAACAATGTCTTTTTTAGTAGGCCTACCCAGTGGCATTATGCATTGACATTCACATTATTTTCACATTTGAAAATATGTCCGAATAATGTGGGCGTTGCTTTAATATTGAATCATTTCTGCCCTTCGAATTCATAATCGTTATATAAATAGGCCCTTTTTAATTTGATCTGACTTGCCGTTCCAAATCAAATAGAATATATTATGTTCATATAATTTAAAAAGCAGGGCACTAGGTGTAGGCAAAACCATAAGCAAATAGGTCAACTGTGATATGACTCAAGAGTTAATCAGGGTGATTTTTCCACAAATAGACAGGTATTTTCCTTTCCATGGTAGCAAGATCTTATCTATTTTTTTATCACTTTCTATAAAAATGTATTGGAGTGAGATCATTTCTTTATTTTTTGATTTGTATACCGAGTAGGTCCACATGTCCGTCAGTCCATTTTATTGGTAAACTACATGGTAATGTAACATTTAAACATTTTTAGTGATCCAATACGTAATATATCATATCAAAATTTGCCTTTAATCTAGAGAGAATAGCAAAAGTATCTAGATCCTCTATGAGGCCGTGGAGAGACTCTAATTGTGGTTTTAAAAGAAAACATGAATCATCAGCGTACAATGACACCTTTGTTTTTAAGCCACGGATTTCTAATCCCTTAATGTTATTGTTTGATCTAATCTTAACAGCTAACATTTGCATTTACATGGCACTAATAAATATATATGCTGAAAGTGGACAACCTTGTTTTACTCCTCTAGAGAGTTTAAAACTTTCTGAGATGGAGTCATTATTTACTATTTTACACCTAGGGTTACTATACATAACTTTAACCCATTTTATAAGAGATCCCCAAAATTGAAATATTCTAGGCATTTATATACAGTGGGGAGAACAAGTATGCAAATTAATTACTTAAAAATCATCCAATGTGATTTTCTGGATTTTTGTTTTAGATTCCGTCTCTCACAGTTGAAGTGTACCTATGATAAGAATACAGACCTCTACATGCTTTGTAAGTAGGAAAACCTGCAAAATCGGGCAGTGTATCAAATACTTGTTCTCCCCACTGTATAAACTCCAGTCGTACTTTATCAAAAGCCTTTTCAAAATCAGCTATGAAAACCAGGCCGGGTGTCCCCGATATTTCATAGTATTCTATTGTTTCCAGTACATGTCTTATATTATCTCCAATGTATCGTCCATGTAAAAAACCTGTCTGATTAGGATGAATAATATCTAACAATTCTATGCGCCAAGCATTTTGTTATGATTTTTGCATCACAAGTGTAAGAGGTCTCCAATTTTTTAAATGGACTGGATCTTTATATATACCACTTGGGTCCCGTTTCAGTAATAACGATATCAGACCTTCTTGTTGAGTGTCTGATAATCTACCATTTACAGTGCCTTAACTTTTTTAACAAATCAAAAACGGAAAAATTGGGCGTGCAAAATTAGTCAGCCCCCTTAAGTTAATACTTTGTAGCGCCACCTTTTGCTGCGATTACAGCTGTAAGTCGCTTAGGGTATGTCTCTATCAGTTTTGCACATCGAGAGACTGACATTTTTTCCCATTCCTCCTTGCAAAACAGCTCGAGCTCAGTGAGGTTGGATGGAGAGCATTTGTGAACAGCAGTTTTCAGTTCTTTCCACAGATTCTCGTTTGGATTCAGTTCTGGACTTTGACTTGGCCATTCTAACACTTGGATATGTTTATTTTTGAACCATTCCATTGTAGATTTTGCTTTATGTTTTGGATCATTGTCTTGTTGGAAGACAAATCTCCGTCCCAGTCTCAGGTCTTTTGCAGACTCCATCAGGTTTTCTTCCAGAATGGTCCTGTATTTGGCTCCATCCATCTTCCCATCAATTTTAACCATCTTCCCTGTCCCTGCTGAAGAAAAGCAGGCCCAAACCATGATGCTGCCACCACCATGTTTGACAGTGGGGATGGTGTGGTCAGGGTGATGAGCTGTGTTGCTTTTACGCCAAACATAACGTTTTGCATTGTTGCCAAAAAGTTCAATTTTGGTTTCATCTGACCAGAGCACCTTCTTCCACATGTTTGGTGTGTCTCCCAGGTGGCTTGTGGCAAACTTTAAACAACACTTTTTATGGATATCTTTAAGAAATGGCTTTCTTCTTGCCACTATTCCATAAAGGCCAGATTTGTGCAATATACGACTGATTGTTGTCCTATGGACAGAGTCTCCCACCTCAGCTGTAGATCTCTGCAGTTCATCCAGAGTGATCATGGGCCTCTTGGCTGCATCTCTGATCAGTCTTCTCCTTGTATGAGCTGAAAGTTTAGAGGGACGGCCAGGTCTTGGTAGATTTGCAGTAGTCTGATACTCCTTCCATTTCAATATTATCGCTTGCACAGTGCTCCTTGGGATGTTTAAAGCTTGGGAAATCTTTTTGTATCCAAATCCGGCTTTAAACTTCTTCACAACAGTATCTCGGACCTGCCTGGTGTGTTCCTTGTTCTTCATGAGGCTCTCTGCGCTTTTAACGGACCTCTGAGACTATCACAGTGCAGGTGCATTTATACGGAGACTTTATTACACACAGGTGGATTGTATTTATCATCATTAGTCATTTAGGTCAACATTGGATCATTCAGAGATCCTCACTGAACTTCTGGAGAGAGTTTGCTGCACTGAAAGTAAAGGGGCTGAATAATTTTGCACGCCCAATTTTTCAGTTTTTGATTTGTTAAAAAAGTTTGAAATATCCAATAAATGTCGTTCCACTTCATGATTGTGTCCCACTTGTTGTTGATTCTTCACAAAAAAATACAGTTTTATATCTTTATGTTTGAAGCCTGAAATGTGGCAAAAGGTCGCAAAGTTCAAGGGGGCCCAATACTTTCGCAAGGCACTGTAAATAAAGGTAAAATAAATAAATATTTAAAATAATCCATCTAAAACAGATAAGATAATCTGTTTGGACAATTTGCACATTTGGATCAAAATTACTGTTAATTAAAACCATCACCCCTTTTGAATATCTTTGCCCATTGGAGAAATATATTTCGCCCCCCCCCCCAGTTATTTTTCCACAAAACTTCATCTAAAATTGTTGAATGGGTTTCCTGTAAACAATAGATATTATATTCCTTCTCTTTTAGCCAGGTAAATACTGAAAGTCTTTTCTTATTATCTGCTAGGCCATTACAATTGTATCCGGCTATACTTATTTCACCACTTACCATAATGAGACACAACGTTCAATTCTATTTATTAAAATATATGTTTGTAAACGTACCATTGAAAAGTAACATGATGGAGTGTCTATATAGCTGTACCATGATATTTGCATTGCTACTAAGTAAACCTCCAATTGGTCCCAACCAATCCCCCCGCTAAAAGCCCTCATCATCCCGAGCTGGGCCGTCATCCCAATGCCCGACAGACCACCTCCGACCCCCCGCATCCCATAGCCCTGAACAGACTGGGAGCCATCCTTCGAAAAGAGCACACAGTGCCATTTACCGAATTGAAGTAGATCAACTGCCAAATGCATTTCCATCGCCCTCACCTTGATTTGTGTTATATATAGCTGTGGATCATCCTCTCTTGTCCCTAACATCTTTTACTCCTTCGCAACAGTTGTGGGATACACACATACACCCACACACACTCAACCCTTTCCCATCACACAACCATAAACTCCCATTCTCAACAGTTGCACCATAACAGAGCCAAACTCAAGAAAGGTCCTGATTTATAAATGCACTTACTGTTGCAGCTGCATGAGAAGGCCTGCAAGACCGCGCAAAAAAAATGGGCAGAAATTGAGAGATGCAAATGCAACTGTTTTGGTTACAGTACCGAACCCTGTGCAACGTAGGTCAAGTCACCCAAAGTGCAACATTTTTGTATGCATGGAATGCACTGCATTTCTTTCTTCATCCACATGACCTTGTATGCATCCTCCATATGCGCTGTTGATCTATCTTACTTGTTTACAGTAGGAAAATGAATGGGAAAATAAGTTTGATGTCTCCTCACATGTTTGTGTGTTATATAAAACTTGAAAGCCCTGATTATTAGGGTCATTTTAAGATCTCAGGCTTGCAAATCCATTCATCCGTTTTGGCACAGTAAGTCACATCGAGTTTTGAAACCAGAATATATAGTATACAATATATGTGTAGTTTAGAAAATGCCACCAGAGAGAGGTGGAGTTCCACAGGTTAAGTCTCCTTCTGTCCTATGTAACCAAACCAAACGTATGGAAGGCCATACATTTACAACATTTGCATTTACTATGTTATGTAAACTCTTCATTACTCTTTGAAGCCAGGCTGATGATTGCAGTCTCTCTATTCCTTTTGAAATGACACTGTGGGAGTGCTTGTTTGGTTAACAGTGCCTAGCTATTTTCCCAGAAGAACCGTGAAGAGAGCTATTTGGCTGTCTAATGGCCGCTGTATTGTTGCTGTACCTCTTTGAGCTCTCCGTGGAACTGAGAACGGTGTTATCAGTAATGGGAGGTAGACCAACAGATGGAGAGTTTACCTTACGTCTCCATTGCATTCATTCCTCAAAGCTTTTCAATCTCCTACTGCGCTTCTCCTCCTAATATTTATAGATTTCTTAATTCCATTATTTTAATTTAGATGTGTGTGTATTGTTAGATTTTACTGCACTGTTGGAGCTTGGAACACAAGCATTCTGCAACACCCGCAATAATATCTGCTTATAATGTGTATGTTTTACCTTTAATAAGAAGAAATTCTTATTTTCAATGAGAGCCTTGTTCAGGGGCAGAACAACAGATTTGTACCTTGTCAGCTCGGGGATTTGAACTTGCAGCCTCTCGGTTACTAGTCCACCATTCTAACCACTAGGCTACGTTGCCACCCCAATAATGTCCAATAATATCTGCCGTCACAATAATATCTGCTAAATGTGTGTATGTGACCAATAACATCTGCTAAATATGTGTATGTGACCAATAACATCTGCTAAATATGTGTGTGACCAATAACATCTGCTAAATATGTGTATGTGACCAATAACATCTGCTAAATATGTGTATGTGACCAATAACATCTGCTAAATATGTGTATGTGACCAATGACATCAGCTAAATATTTGTGTGTGACCAATAACATCTGCTTGAAAGGCGGTGGGTGTAGCTGGTGCATGAAGTCAGGCGCAGGAGAGCAGAGATGAGTGAAAATGCACTTTACTTGCGAAAATAGCACAAAGTAACAAATCCAATGTGCGAACAATAATGGTTGTCATACAACACGGGTGAACACAGCACCCGGAACAAACCAGTCGGAAACGTACCGACCTTAACAATAAACAATCACACACAAAGACATGGGGGAAACATAGGCTTAAATACATGACCAGTAATTGGGAAATGAAAACCAGGTGTGTGGGAAAAATGAGACAAAACAAATGGAAAATGAAAAATGGATCGCGATGGCTAGAAGAACAGCGACGTCGACCACCCCGTGAGAGCCCTCCATTGCCACGAAACAGTGGGATCATGACAGACTAACCAAGGTAGCCCTAGCACCATGGGAAACACAGGAGAATCAATAAGGAAGAGACTGATTCTCTCCTTATAACCCTCCTGCGTCACCATGCCCAGGGGCGCGGTGACCTCCTTAATCAACCCCAATGTCTAGGGTGTGAACTGGGGAGGGCATATCCACTGGGACAATGGGGATCCCTAATCTAAGGCAAATGATCTGTCAACGAGCGCCTTATGCTGGGAATGCGGGGAAAACTCAGAAAAAGCAACGTTCAAAAGCATGTGGGCAACAGAGAGCTCTGGGTGAGCATGGTGCCGGCTCACCTGATGCACCCTGCCTGCTGCCTCGACTCCCAGAGGAACTTCCCCAGCACCGACCAGCAGTGTGCCCTCTGCGGCCACAGATGGTGCATGAAACGGAACCTCCTCCGGTCTCGCTAAGCGCAGCACCTCCCAGGTCCCTGGGCGTCGGATCGGTGGTGTTGGGGGATGGAATCGACAGACTCCGAACTGGACGCAGCGGGTAGCCAGCAGGTTATCCAACCGAATGGACAAGTCCACCAGCTGATCGAAAGTGAGGGTGGTGTCCCTGCGAACTCCTGGGCGCTCCTCGTCCCCTGCCTCAGATGTACGAGACGTTCACCTGCCGCTCTACCCTCAGGTGGAAATGAAAACCAGGTGTGTGGGAAAAACGAGACAAAACAAATGGAAAATGAAAAATGGATCGGCGATGGCTAGAAGACCCGGCGACGTCGACCGCCAAACACCACCAAAATAAGGAGAGGCATCGACTTCGGTAGAAGTCGTGACACTGCTAAATATGTGTTTGTGACCAATAACATCTGTTAAAAATGTGTATGTGACCAATAATATCTGCTAAATATGTGTATGTGACCAATAATATCTGCTAAATATGTGTATGTGACCAATAATATTTGATTGAAAAAAATATTATTCTATCCAATACCTTTCCAAGAACACATTGCTAGAAAATTCCTTTTGAAAGGGTTTGTCATCTCCTAGCCACTGTGTTTCTACAACTGCGCTGCTAGCTCTTTTGGGGTTTAGGCTGGGTTTCAGTATAAGCACTTTGTGACATCTGCTGATGTAAAAAGGGCTTCATAAATACATTTTAGTTTATTTGCTTAAGAAATGCTGCACTCATGATCTGTTGCATTCTGCGGTGGTGGACTGCATTTTTCACAACACTAAAGGCTTATGTAATACTACAAATGCTGTTTGTCCCACATAGTGAATACCACTCAATTATACTTCATCTTTGCTTACCTTTGTGAATTGAAATGTAAGGTCTTGTTTTCTGATATGATGAACACTGAATGAATTCTTGCCTGACTACTGATGACCACCAAATATGGATGCCATATATTTTTGTAATGAGAGAGAGAGAGAGAGAGAGAGAGAGAGAGAGAGAGAGAGAGAGAGAGAGAATGCATCAGTGTCTGTAAATTAACATTTGTAGTCTACTGGCATTGAGCAAGAGAATAGTTCAAGGGTAAACAGGAAAGAAGATGAAAGAGAGAGAGGGGATGAAGTATGAGGGAAAGCTTAAACCCATGATCAAACAGATGTTGCCTCTGATTTCAGGAGAGGGCTGGATTGTAATTCTGTCTCTGCTACATACACACACACACAAACTACCCTAGTTCAGGGTCAATAGAGGAGACGTGTGGCACGTGCTGCTCCAGTATACCCTATGGTTAGAGGTGTGTGTGTGTTGAGCAAGCAGACGTGGTCAGTCTGCCGGTCTGTGACCCCTTCTAAGGCGAGAATGTTTCCTCCCTGTGAATGGCCCTGACACAGTTTTACTTTCTAGGTAACATGCACATTTCTCTGCCAATGGGTTTAGAAGTGACTGGCCCTGTCCGGTCCTCTTCTTCCTACTCATACTGTTTGTGCTGAGGAACATATACTTAAAGCAAGCTATCTCTGCCTGAGTGATTGTGTGTGTGTGTGTGTGTGTGTGTGTGTGTGTGTGTGTGTGTGTGTGTGTGTGTGTGTGTGTGTGTGTGTGTGTGTGTGTGTGTGTGTGTGTGTGTGTGTGTGTGTGTGTGTGTGTGTGTGTGTGTGTGTGTGTGTGTGTGTGAGTGTCTGTGTGTGTGTGTGTGTGTGTGTTTTATTGCAATCGATCAGTATCAGCGTGGGCTGTCCTGCTGTCTGAACAAAACAAACAGCCTTTTTTGGAAAGTTATTTTCAAAGATTTTCAAAGGAATCGACAGGAGAACAAAAGTGATGAGAGGCCCATCAATACATGAAAGACAGAGACAAAGACAGAGCAAGAGAGACAGAGCAAGAGAGAGAGTGTGTGTGTGGAACACAGCTATCAAATGTGTATGTGTTGTCAGAGCCATTA
Source organism: Oncorhynchus kisutch (assembly GCF_002021735.2). Lineage (NCBI taxonomy): Eukaryota > Metazoa > Chordata > Actinopteri > Salmoniformes > Salmonidae > Oncorhynchus > Oncorhynchus kisutch. The sequence goes on from NW_022261983.1 coordinate 7,531,977, forward strand.
TCACCCAGACCTGCAGCATGAGACAGCGTTCACAGGTCTGGCTCAATGAGGATGATTGTGTAACCTGTGGCATTCTACAACACAACGTTACCTAGTAATGAAACATAAATGTTGAACAAGTCAACGGTGTCGCTCTAATTAGCCCACTGGGTCGTCTTAGCGACTGAACTGCTCTTGAGCCTTTTGTATTGTGATTTAACGGGCTTCTTTGTGCATAATGAAGGATAAATAGCCTCGCAGTAATTATGTCAAAGAAAACAAAAAGAGCTAATTAGTTCAAATTAAACACAGCCTGTTGTTGTGTTGAAGGACAGAAGGCCATGTTGCGGTGTTTTCTAAATGTGCAAATTGTGTAGTTTTTTTCTATACTTTTTGTTCGTTAACATTGTTGGATACTAAGGACTGATAGTATACTAAGGACTGATAGTATACTAAGGACTGATAGTATACTAAGGACTGATAGTTTACTAAGGACTGATATTATACTAAGGACTGATAGTATACTAAGGACTGATAGTTTACTATGGACTGATAGTTTACTAAGGACTGATAGTATACTAAGGACTGATAGTTTACTAAGGACTGATAGTTTACTAAGGACTGATAGTTTACTAAGGACTGATAGTTTACTAAGGACTGATAGTATACTAAGGACTGATAGTATACTAAGGACTGATAGTATACTAAGGACTGATAGTATACTAAGGACTGATAGTATACTAAGGACTGATAGTATACTAAGGACTGATAGTATACTAAGGACTGATAGTATATGCCTCAACAATAGTCTGACTAGAGCCTTCATTCAAGTAGAAAGCCATTGTGAGGGTCTGCGCTCATGCTACAATGGGTAGTGGCCGTTGTGTGGAAGAAAAAAATATCTGTAGAATTACATACAGATGTAGGATCTTAATTCGATCACTCTTTTGTTGCTGATAATTGCAAACCTTGAGGTTTAAAAAGGCTTCTAAAGTTTGTCATTTCCACTTTGAAATTTCAGATTTGATTTGCCCTAACAAAAAATGTATTCTACAAAAATATTCTACAATATTTGATTTAAAAAAAAATCTAATCCACATAAAAATTCACATTTCCTATTGTTTCAATATTATTTTCCTGGTGTCTCAAACTGGCTCAAATTAAGATCCTACGTCTGTAGGTATTGCACTCAAACAACTAAGATGAAAAAATATACTTAATTGAATCAATGCTCAAAAGAATAACAAACGGTGCAAAGTGCTAAAAAGTGATACACAACAAGAGGAGCAGCACTGATGAAGGCATAGAAGCCTTTTGTAAACATTTTGAACATGGATTTAATTAAGTATATTTTTGCATCTCCACCTCCTTGGTTTGCCTTTTCATTGGTTTGAGTGCGAGTAACTATGAAATTCTACAGCCTTCATTCCTAATCTCTCTCCACTCACAACCATCTATTGTATCTGAAAGAGCTTCATGTATGAAAAAGTAACCTGAATTAAAGGAAAGGAGGATAGAGGACTTCATGCCAGAGAGAGCTCAGGTGCTCCTCAACCTCAGTTTCTGATAGAAATCTGAAAGCACCTGATCCATCCCCCCAGACTTGGCCCCAGCTTTAATTCACATTGTGGGAGAACAGTCTCAACTCCATCCGTTCATCCATCCAGACTCTCTTGGATTTGTATTGGTATGCAGTGTTCTAGTTGTACATCATAGTGGATCAGTCCCAGTGTTCCAGCCGTACATGGTAGGGGACTAGCCCCATGGTTCCAGTCATACATGGTAGGGGACTAGCCTCATGGTTCCAGTCATACATGGTAGGGGACTAGCCCCATGGTTCCAGTCATACATGGTAGGGGACTAGCCTCACGGTTCCAGTCATACATGGTAGGGGACTAGCCCCATGGTTCCAGTCATACATGGTAGGGGACTAGCCTCATGGTTCCAGCCATACATGGTTGTAGACTAGCCCCATGGTTCCAGTCATACATGGTAGTAGACTAGCCCCATGGTTCCAGTCATACATGGTAGGGGACTAGCCCCATGGTTCCAGTCATACATGGTAGTAGACTAGCCCCATGGTTCCAGTCATACATGGTAGCAGACTAGCCCCATGGTTCCAGTTATACATGGTAGCAGACTAGCCCCATGGTTCCAGTCATACATGGTAGTAGACTAACCCCATGGTTCCAGTCATACATGGTAGTAGACTAGCCCCATGGTTCCAGTCATACATGGTAGCAGACTAGCCCCATGGCTCCAGTCATACATGGTAGGGGCCGAGCCCCATGGTTCCAGTCATACATGGTAGTAGACTAGCCCCATGGTTCCAGTCATACATGGTAGGGGACTAGCCTCATGGTTCCAGCCATACATGGTAGGGGACTAGCCTCATGGTTCCAGCCATACATGGTAGTAGACTAGCCCCATGGTTCCAGTCATACATGGTAGGGGCCGAGCCCATGGTTCCAGTCATACATGGTAGTAGACTAGCCCCATGGTTCCAGTCATACATGGTAATGGATAAGTCACAGTGTTCCAGTCATACATGGTAGTAGACTAGCCCCATGGTTCCAGTCATACATGGTAGGGGACTAGCCTCATGGTTCCAGCCATACATGGTAGGGGACTAGCCTCATGGTTCCAGCCATACATGGTAGTAGACTAGCCCCATGGTTCCAGCCATACATGGTAGGGGACTAGCCTCATGGTTCCAGCCATACATGGTAGGGGACTAGCCTCATGGTTCCAGCCATACATGGTAGTAGACTAGCCCCATGGTTCCAGTCATACATGGTAGTGGATAAGTCACAGTGTTCCAGTCATACATGGTCGTGGATAAGTCAGTGTTCCAGTCATACTTGGTAGTGGATAAGTCACAGTGTTCCAGTCATACTTGGTAGTTGATAAGTCACAGTGTTCCAGTGCTGCCATTCTCTTAGTGTTTTAACCTTTATTTAACTAGGCAAGTCAGTTAAGAACAACTCATTATTTACAATGACGGCCTACAAATACATGATGTTGCATTAGGAGGGATGGAGGGGCTGGCTTTAGAAGCCTTGTAATGCTACTAACTGTGTTCCCTGTGTTTTAGCCAACGGTCAGTTCTTAATCCTTTGACATTTTGTTGACATGAAATTCAGTGTTTTTATGACTTCTCTAACAACAAGAGAACCAAGCAGCAGTGTCCCTAGTGGACAATTAACCAGGTTGAAGGATTACTCATGCATTTTCCTTCTGGATTATGCCCCAATGACCTTTGTGTTCCCACTTCAATCATCTTCCCTGACGTTTTCTATGGATTATGTGTTCACTGAACACGTACTGAGCTACTCTGTGGACACTGACAAATAGAGTTTGTACACAGTAGCTAAGAAGTACAGCGATCAGCTCTATGATGGATGCAACTGCTGGATGTAAAGGTAAAGTATTATTGATGGCGAGTCACTTCCAACCAAGCCTGCAGAAATGATCAAACAGCCAAGTGAATTCCCTGATCCATTGGCTATCGCTGGTAACATTTCCCCAACATCATCACAGACTCTGTTTAGCCTACCACCAGCTTTGGAGTGCTCAGAAGTAGTCAAGTAACATCACCAGTGTATTAAACTTGTCAAGTTGGTATAATGGGATCGGGAGACAGGCGCAGGAATGTGTAATAGTTTTTTCTATTTCACCCAAATTACAGTGTGCCATGTAAAGGCACAGGGACGAAGACCAGACAAGCACGTATACAAAACACAGGGTTGAAACCCAAACAAAAGAGAGAGGAGTACCTCGAATAAATAACACAAGCGCACAATGATTAACACATTAACACATAATCATCTGCACATTCCACAATGGCACGAAAGCCAAAACACACAGCACAAGTACTCACACGCACCAACAGACATAGTAACAATAATCGACAGCCCAATGGTGAAACAAAGGGCACATTTCTACAAATACAATCAGTGAGAATGGGGACTAGGTGTCCGCCATGACACAGTTCCGGAGGGATCCGTGACAACACTCCACTAGTGTTTGGCCTAATGTGGGGGAAAACAGAGATCTGATGAAGCACAGACCAGCGCCTGTATTCATAAGGGTGTCAAAGGGTATCTAGGATCAGGTCCATGCAATCTTATTCATTAAGATCTAAAAGGCTAAACTGATCCTAGATCAGCACTGCTACTGTGAGAAGCTTTATGAATACGGCCAGTCTGCATATACTCGCTACCCTGTTCTCATTACTGATTATGTGATGACCTCTTCCTAAACAGGTGGAGATGGTGACTTAAATACCACAGTGCCAGCCTAAGATCTTCCTAAACAGGTTCATGGAGATTACACAGCAAACTACAGTGACATCTACTATGCGAGTCATACTCAATCACTAAATTGCATAATTGTCACGCGTACTGATTCACTGACTAACACTGTTAACAATGACCAACACCATGTTAACACTGACTAACACTGCAAACCAAAAGTGAAACAACCAAAATATGAAACAGATTAGTATCATCTCTGGTGGTACTTTGTTACTACAGTGGACATTACAACAGCTCATGTTACACAACTGTCTAATGGGAGATCAGGTGGTGGTCATGTTCAGTAGTAGGCTACACCGTAACACGTTTCGCAATGGAAAACGAAAATGGATGTTCTTATTGGACAAGTCCTCATAGTCCCTCCCTGTTTTCTTCCATTTGGGGCCTAATGAACTTGACCCTGGGGTGTGTAACTGTGCCACAGCCCAGAGTCAGGACTGGGTTAGGGTTTATAGTCACAGAAAACATCTCTACAGAGAGGACTTGGTGTACAGAGAACAACCACTCATCATTTTTGCTGGGACATTGACTGTGGGCTAAAGAGCAGATCTGTTCATGTAATAATTGAGTTGGTCCTGGAAGACGGTCTCTACAGAATAGGGGGAAACATCTATTTGAGAGGGACAGTCATTGAGATGGGTGAATGTACTTCATGTATTTTTATCTGACTAATGCACCACCAGAGTTGCCATATGGCTTTGTGAAACAAGATCACAGGCACATTAATGGTCTCTCATGTCCAATGGGTGTGCATGGTGTGTTTTAAACCTAATGGGTCTTGTCAGAGAGACAAGAGAGACTTTCCGAGAAATATTGTCAGGCTGAATATTCAGTATTCAATGTTCTTAGTTAAAATTATAGAATTGTGGAATTAATTGAAGACAATGCCAGAATGTGCTGAGAAACATAAGAAACTGATATTTATCAATTGAGTTGATGCTGTAGGCCTAGGACATTATTATTTAATCAGGATTGAAGAAATCATGTCGTCCGTCCTTCCATCTACCTGTCTGTCTGTACATCTGCCGATTCCCAGATGAAAATCTTTTGTGCAATATCAGACAGAGATACTTTGGGAGAGACTCTTGTTCCCATGGCAACGCTGTATAAATTGATCAACTTGAGGCCTCACAAGTGGAAACGGGGCCGGCCCTAGCTTTTTGGGGCCCTAAATGAGACTTGCCCCCATCTTGCCTGCCAAAACATTTTAGCAGCCCCCTTGTTGGTGACAGGGAGAAAACCTTTGCCATTTTGAAGTTGATTTCCTTCAATCTTACACATTTTCCATGGGGCGAAGAGAAAATGTTTCAGTTTCAAATCTGATTCCCTGCAATTCTACACATGTTGCCTTGAAATGAGGCAATAGGAGTAAGCCTGTTATGTTGAGATTTGTTGCTTACTGCATACATTTTTACTAAACAGTATGTTCTAAATAACATGTAGTATGATTAGTACACAGTATGTCGTTTTAGTACGTAGTAGTTGAGACAGAAGGTTTTTTGGGGGGTTGGGGACCCGCTAGAGGCCTCAGGGCACTAAGCGGATGCTTGTTGCTTATTGGCTGGTCCAGCACTAGTGGAAACACAAACGCATGCCTTTAGGCCAGACAGTCTTCTGGTAGAAATGAGTCAGAGGATTCTAGCTGCTCCAGGTCTCCTTTCACCTGCTCCCATTCTATTAATAGATATAAGAGAGTTGGCCAGCGTTAACATGCTGTTAATGTCTGCTTGGTTAATCATTGCTGTGTGTATGTGTGGTCCTACATCTCCAATAAACCCCACTCAGACCTAGTTTATGTGTCATTTAAAACAAGAGGGCAACGGTTTACATGTTGACCTTAAGTTCACCACGGTTCATCAACTCTGAACTCACATTTATAGCAGGTCCACGAAAATAATATTTATAAAAAGTTACACATTAGAACATTGTAAGGCCATTTTGTTTGTACAGTTAATTGATGGACACATGGTACTACTAACAGAAGTCCAATGGGTGTATAATGGGTGGACTGGCTGCTATTTTGAGTGTCATCATAGCAGTAAAGATTCTACGTCGATGCTACTACTACAGCCTGTAGTAGTAGTAGTAGTAGTTCAGACCAGTGGCTTAGCGAAGTTGTTTTGCACCCCCCCCCCCCCCCCCAGGTCCGAGTAAGTTCCTCTCCCCAAAACCATAGAGAAATACGTCCACTTTTATAGCTAATCTCGTCCTATTTTTTACGTTTTGGGAATGTTTGTTTGCTGTTTTAGAGCTAATTCCCTGCTATTATACACGTTTTGCCATGAGGCTGGGAATGTTTATTTGCTGTTTTAGAGCTAATTCCCTGCTATTATACACGTTTTGCCATGAGGCTGGGAATGTTTATTTGCTGTTTTAGAGCTAATTCCCTGCTATTATACACGTTTTGCCATGAGGCTGGGAATGTTTATTTGCTGTTTTAGAGCTAATTCCCTGCTATTATACACGTTTGCCATGAGGCTGGGAATGTTTATTTTGCTGTTTTAGAGATTCCCTGCTATTATACACGTTTTGCCATGAGGCTGGGAATGTTTATTTGCTGTTTTAGAGCTAATTCCCTGCTATATACACGTTTGCCATGAGGCTGGGAATGTTTATTTGCTGTTTTAGAGCTAATTCCCTGCTATTATACACGTTTTGCCATGAGGCTGGGAATGTTTATTTGCTGTTTAGAGCTAATTCCCTGCTATTATACACGTTTTGCCATGAGGCTGGGAATGTTTATTTGCTGTTTTAGAGCTAATTCCCTGCTATTATACACGTTGCAATGTGGCTGGGAATGTTATTTGCGTTTAGAGTAATTCCCTGCTATTATACACGTTTTGCCATGAGGCTGGGAAGTTTATTTGTTGTTTTAGAGCTAATTCCCTGCTATTATACACGTTTTGCCAGAGGCGGGGAATGTTTATTTGCTGTTTTAGAGCTAATTCCTGTATATACACACTTTTGCAATGTGGTGAGATGGAAAAAGGTTGCCATTTTACAGATAACTTTCTGTAATTATTATGTGTTCACAGGGAACCGTAGTTTCAGTGGTACACAGTTCCCTTAGAACAGGACTGCAAGACTCTTGGTTTTCATCTGGATGGCTGCAGCAGAGGAACGGGGTGAATGTTCGAGAGATGCCAATTTAAATAAAATGCTATTTTCTTTCATCACCACTCTGAGAAAAACCATTCATTACATTCACTCTTGTGCATGATGTAAGAACCATGTGCAAGAACAAAAATTACTTTCAGAAAGGGACATTGGATCGTTCATGACATCACTGTACTTGGTAATCTGTCAGATTTGATCATCTAGAATGGGGAAGTGGAGTACAGAAAAAAGTTGACATTGACCAGAATGGGTACACTGAAGATGTATACATGAAGATTGCAAGTGCATCTTCACTTTGAGTACAATTTCCAGAAATTTAAAAAAATGGATGACAGTTCCATTTTAGTCGTTTAGCAGACGCTCTTATCCAGAGGACTGAGTGCATACGCTCTTATCCAGAGGACTGAGTGCATACATTTTCATACTTTTTTCATACTAGTCAATGTTTCACTCTAATATTGTTCCGCTTGTGTTGAGACGGTGCTTAGAACCAGGGTGGTGTTCACTAGGGTTCACAATGGAAATTGTTATAAAAGCTTTGCAAGTGA